>NW_009195836.1:0-12766 GCF_000690835.1 Fulmarus glacialis | reverse complement strand
CTGCCGTGTTGTATTTCCAGCAGACGTCAAGCCATGTTTTTCACCTGCAGCCCCATGCAAGTGAGTGACTGCTTCAATGGCTGATGCATTGACAGCTTTAGTTTGGAGACGGATGGAAAGTGGATTGCCTTTTAGGAGACACTGCTACTTTACCCAAATTTGATACACCACAACTGTCTCGAGGGTAAGGGCACATCTGGGCAGCGCCATCTTCCTGTAACTATCACAGCGCCCATGTGTATTTTTTGTGCTATAATCAGTTCTTGCTGGAGGGACACAGGAACCCGAGCCCCTTTCCTGCCTTTTAAGGACTTCTCCGTTGACTATGAAAATACATGCTTGCAGCTTTAGGGTTACAGAGCATTCTCATTTATAAGCCTAATTTCCGATCCCTGACTGACATTGTCAGGAGGAGATCACCGGGGACGCCGAGGGTGGCAGCATGGGGGACAAGTGCAGGATGCCCTCCGCAGCCTGCTCCCACGCATCGCCGTCTCCGGCAGTGGCTCACACCAACCGTGAGAGGCACAGGCAAATCTTTGGAAAAGTGCTGCACTGCCTGACTGCCAGGGAAGCTGCTCTTAAACCTACACATCTTTCCTGTTTGTCTTCTGGGAAATGCCTCATTTCCTCTTCTGCTTCGGGGGGAAACAGGGGGAAGCTGTTTCTCCTATGACCTGACCAAAGAAGCAGAAGGATCTCCTCTGCCCAGTTCCCATCTGGGAGCGCTGAGCCCAATGCACACCTTGATCAGTGCTCGGTCCCAATATAATTGACTCATGGACATGCTGGGAAGTGACTGGGAAATATAAAGATAACCCAGGACATACTTGGCTGGAGGAATGATTGCTCTTTGCTCCGTGTGTATGTATGTATATACTTTCTGATGGCTTTTTTAATCCTCTGCCCTTGGAGTAAGGGAAAACATGGACTTGGCTCTGCTGCAGGTTTCCATATTGCGCACATGGAGTCAAGGAAGAGAAACCTCTCCTCCAAGACTCCTCCATGTGACGCTATGCCATATATCATTGCCGCTTTCTCGTTTCCTAAGACCCTCATTCCACCTGTCAACACATGCAACCTCTCTCCTAGGCAAATCATCCCCCAGTCCTTTGGTGGTCTTGCAGAGCTCAGAGCCAAATTGCAGTTGTTACTTGAGAGTACACTAGGGTTTTACAAGCCTGCTTACCCTGAGGAGGCATAAATGAATTTATACAGACTTTAATACAGACAGGCAGTCATTTCTCTGTGGATCAGGCATGGAGAGGACCAAGGAGTGCCTCAACTTAAAGATCTTAGCTTTTTTTTTAAAGGTAGTCACTCTGGAAAACTATTGCATCTTCTCACCTGGAAGAAAAATCTGGTACCTCCTGCTCTGTTTTTCATATCCTCATGAACCTTTAATTGACATCAGGATGTAACAGCCTACAGAGAGACTGATTAAGTATTCAGAAAAATGAAAACCATAAGTCTAGACTGCAAACACTTGGATCTGGAAATCAAATGCGTGCATGGATGACTCATTCTTATTTTCCTGAAAGAAAACTGTACACTTCCTTTAACTAAGTTTTATGAGCAAAACCCTTCTCACTCTGTGTTCAGCATAGACTATTTGAAAGATCTTGAAATGTGTCATGTATTGGCAATGTATCCTGAGCAATAAAATATGCACAAATTCATAAGCACCATCCTCTCAAACTATTTCTGGCCAAATCTCTCTCAGAAATCAATGAAAAACCTTGACAAGGCAAGTAAAATGAGATATAGGGGGTCCCAAAGAAAGAAATACCATTCTCCTTTGGCTCTCTGTATCTTTTTGGCCTAGCTTAAAATCAGCCGGTGAGATGTTTATGCTGTATGCGACTTTGGATAGGCTATAGGTAGATGTATACAATGGCTCACACCTCAAACCAACAACCAAAATAACTTTTGTATTTATGAAAGGACCTCTGAACAATTTTTCAGATACACAAGGCTTAATTTTTTTTGCGATCATACTAACCTGTTTTTTATGTGTTAGAGCGTTTGGACAGCAAGGGGAATATTTCATTGTGTCCCTTTTCAAGAACCATAAATTTCATAGCCTGTCTGCCAACTATAAGATGCAAGTACTGTGAATTTATTGTCCATTTTCTGGCTCTGGCACCCATCTGTGGGCAGGGGTAAGTCCCTTCACTTTGTGCCTCTCCTCGTCTCCTGTACAACCCATTTGGATAGCAAGCTTTGCAAGGCAGTGTTTCCTATTTACAACGTGTCCACTCCAGATCCCCCATGTTAGCTGGAGGTTAATGGACATAATATAAATTATGTAAACAAATAACAGATCACAATAATACACTTAACTGTTATTTCATCCCACTCCAAACAATCCCATAGCTTGGCCTGCAGATATTAATTTTTCACTGGTGATAAAAAAAATGATTTGGAGATAGATACCTATGTAAGCAATTTACCTCCACCATTAAAGAAGGTTACTCTCCTGGTATAGGTTTCCACCCTTTCTTGCCTATCGTGCTTACGTCTGCTGTTCTGGAGAGCACTTGCCCCTGCTCTCGTGTCTTTTTCACAATCAATTACAGCTTGATGCTACTGCAGGCTTCTTGGTTGTCAGTCAAATTATACCACCACGTATGTCCCAGGTTTTTTCTTCCATGAATGATTTAGATAATAAATACTTGTTGCCTTCTGACCTTGATGCTCCTTCCATTATGTTGGGAAGATGATGGGATGATGTCCGGTCTCTGTTAAGGCACAAATTGTAACTGGTAAAATATCCATAGGTAATGCCTTAAATAATATAATCCAGTAGCAGGGAAGCCTTTGATTACCAGAACAGAGGCCATGATTTAGGCTCTTATTGAGTAAGGAAGGAGGACAATATGGTGGTCTTTATTGCTGGGTAAAAGACTGGTGCATATTGAACTTGTCAGCATTCAAGAAGCTCAAGTTTCAGCAGCAAACCTGTTGGAAATAACATCAGCATGGCAGTGATCAGGCTTAGTTCTACTTGGCTTGTCCAAAATATTCTTATTAATTGAAGACAGAAATTGATGAATCTTGCTATGATAGGTAAATGGGTATCCAAAACCAACAAGTTGTCCGAAAACTTGAGACTGAGACTTATTTTAACAATCTTAAGATTTATGCTTTTGAGAGAAGGGGAAAATTCTTAAACGTGCTTTCCTCTTCCCAAAAGTGACTGCTCTGTTTTGTCTGGATTCACCCTAATGTGATTATTTTTCATCTTGATATTGCTTGCAGCAGGAGGCTGGAAAGGCAGCACTGCTCTCCATGGGATGCAGAGGAGACGGGAACTGAAGGCCGCTATATGTGCTTCAGGCTCTCTCACATGGTTTGTCTCACAGTCTCGCAGCACCCCCCGCACCCCAGACTGGATGTGAGACTTCAAATGGTGCTACGCATCTGAAAGCAGAAAGGTTTGGGAATAGCTGACATAGGCAAGGGATAATAATATGGCAGAAGCTGTTTTGGGGTAGTGTATGACAGAGCTGAGCTGCAGGTCATGCCCGCCTGCTCCACCACCCTTCAGTTGTGCAGGTAACTGCACACTCCTCCTGTTCTGTTCAGTGCTTTGAGACAAAATAGGTCTTTCTGTTGCTGTTGCTACAGGGGGCAGATGAGAGGTTTGGAGCTATGCCTGTAGGAAGCTACTAAAGCAGTTCTGGCCTCTTCAGCTCCACACTCGCTGGGCAGGTAAGTTTATCTTAAGGCACACATGCGACCTGAAGGCACATCTAGAGGTGGAAGAGCTTCCCCAGAACCACTTTCTACATTTAGTCTCAAAGGAAGAACTTGAGCCATCTCAGAGTATTTCTGTTTAGTTCTACGGGGGCTTTTGGAGAGAGTAATAATTGTAATGAACACTACCAAATGGACATTTTCCCTCTCCTTTTTTTGAGGTAGGACAAGCAGAGAAAGTGGCAATTGGTCTTTCTGTGGATTGATGCTAACATCTTCCTCTAACATTTGCAGTATATTACAATTTGTATCTTCAAACTGGTCCATCAGTTTGAGGCGATGGCTGGAAATGAATAACCATTTTCCTGCTTTGCATTACCACTGCATCCTCAGCTTTAAGAGGATTCTCTCCCTTTCATGTTTACATCTGGTATTACTTTTTCTGCTTTATTCATCCTTAAAAGACCAGAAGCCTTTTCCCCTTGCTTTTTAGTTTACTTAGGAAAAGCACATTAATTAAATAGTTACATTTGTTTGGTCGAAGGTTATGTGTGTTATTTATTTAGCTGGAGGTTTACCTGGCTGTCAGAATAACTCACTGGAGAGATCACAATTTGATAACAATACTGGTCAACCAATGTGACCTTCAACAGGACCACCTGTGGTGGACCTTATGAGCTAGCCTGTAGCTCTTATCCCTGCCTTTTCTGGCATGATTTTGTATGCTACTGCACCTCAGGCACACAGTATGTAGCTTCTGTCAAACCTTCAAGAGACCAGCAGTGTGATTCAGAAAGTGCTGATAAACATAGACGATATGACTCAGAGATGCCCATGTTACCTCTTCTTCTAAGGTTTCCAGGGCTGTAAACAAGGGAGGAATGGAACGACCAGACAATCAATTTATGGAACACTGAAGAGGTCAAGATATTGTAATATGCTGTGTTGCACTGAATATATGGGATATTAAAATTCAGATGCTTCATTCCTAGGAAAATAATTGCAGTGGCACAAATACAGAAGCACAGACTTCCACCCTGGTGGCAATTACACAAACAAATGGATCTACCCCGATCACACCCTGAGAGACAGATTCTTGTGTGATCCTCTTTGGAGGTTATATTAAGGTTTAGTTGTTCTGCTTGAGCAGAAGAACTTGACCTGGTAGCAGTTTGGGATGGAAATCTTCCTTCCTTCCTTCCTTCTTTCTCATAAATGAAATGATGAAGAAATATTAATGGTCAGATCAACCTCTGCTCATCTTTTAACTTCAGCAGCTGATGTGACAATGTCAGGAGCCTCTGTTAGGATCTTTTTACATCTTATTTTCTTTCTCTCCTTTCTGATCCTTAGTTTGCACTTTACCTTTCACTTGTTTTACTGGGGTGAGGAATTCTGCCACCATTGACTATTGGCTTTATTTTGACAAGTCTTCTTTGTTAATTTGGTATACAGACCCCCAGAAATTTAGCTAGGAGCCATTTTGGTATAAAAGAAAGACCAGGTTTCTGGTCTGTATGCTGCTATATCCCTTACAGGCTTTTGATAAAAAATCCTTCCTCACAGGTTGTGATTTCTAAATCTCTGCTCATCATTGTATCTCTAAGTGATTCTAAAAGTGATGCACATCGTTTTTGAAATCCGTGCCCAAATCTGGATCCACTGTTACAGCTGAGGCTGCAGCAGGAACACGTGGGACAAAAAAACTTATATGTATCTTACAGAAAATACTCTTCTCTGTACACCTCTCTCAGTGTTTGCTCATACTAAGCACTAAGACCACAAACCTCTATATGCAGCAGAACTTGACCATTTAGAAGGGAAATAAATTTGCTAGCTATTCTAGAGAGAGAATCCAGACGTAACGGCAGGAGAAATGAGGAAGGTGATGCCTGCCATTTGTCTTCAGCTACAGGAATAAATAAGCCCTGCCCCAAATCAAAGCAGCAATTGCTGTCCTCTTTCCTTGTAACTACAAATAAACACAGTTGAAAGAGGCGGGTGAAGTGAGAAGGCGGCTTTGATCCCCAATAAGCAAGGAAAGTTGAAACAGCAAGGGCTTAAAATAATGCAGGGTCACACTGCTAACAAATTGTCCACTTTCCGAATTTAATGCAGAAGCTATCTTAATGATTGACAATATGGTCATCTATACCAAAGGGGATTTCCTCTAGGTATAGCCTGCTAGAAGTCACTCTTGGAAAGCATTTTGTTCTTCACCAGTACCCAGAACGTCGTTAGCTGGCGTATGAGTAATCCTTAGCATCTCTTGCTGCTATCACTACTTCAATTCCCAGCTCATTGTTTGGGTGGCAGAAATCTCACGCTGAATGCCCGAGGTCTGGACCAAAGCCCTTATCTTCTTGTTTATTCATGTTTCATGAATACATGATTCATGTTTATTTGCTGTGATTTATC
Source organism: Fulmarus glacialis (assembly GCF_000690835.1). Classification (NCBI taxonomy): domain Eukaryota; kingdom Metazoa; phylum Chordata; class Aves; order Procellariiformes; family Procellariidae; genus Fulmarus; species Fulmarus glacialis. The sequence goes on along the minus strand of NW_009195836.1, from coordinate 6,649 downwards.
ACCACTGACTGTAGGTAGCTATGCCTCTATCCAGGACTGTGCTTTTGGAATAGGATAAAGCACTTCTTATAGCTTGAGTGAGTGCCAGAAACACCACAAGATGAATGCTTGCTGGAATTATAGGGTACTCCATAATGCTCCTGTATTTGCGGTCACATTTTGAGGGATGTTAAAATATGTAAAAAGGTGATCTTACACATTTTACAGGTTGGGGCAATAGTCCTAGAAGGTGCTCAGAAACTTTTGACAGAATATTAGAGTTAAAAATACAGAAAATCAGAAGAGAACCAAGTAATCTGAGAACTGAAGAACTAAAGGATTAATAAAGGAAGTAAAACTATGTCCACCTCTCCCCAAGAAGTTTTCTGATATCCATGGCAGACTGGTGAATTTGGCAGAAACATATTTATGTCTGCCAGGCAGATCCAATTATAGGAAAAAAATTCTGTTTGCCCATGAAAACTTTGTTTTCAGTAAGAAAGCTATAGAAGCTCATTTCTAACATATATAAGCTCTTCTATAAATGTTACAAAATCACTCTTCAGGGTACTTTTGCTCTGTGTTACCAGAAGCATATCTTTTATAATGGTTTCTTATTGCTATATTTGTGACATAACTGTTTTGCAGGGTTATTTAAACTTAAATAATTTGTTTTTCTTCTGGTTTATGTTTAGAAGTTTTGGGGCTGGGATTTTTGGCATTTGGAAGCAAGTCAACTAGAGAGCATTTTCTGTGCCATTTGAAGTTGAAAGTAACAGCATGGAGTCAGAGAGGGCCATTCAGCAGCCAATTTGTATCCCCAGTTGGGTATCCCTTCAGCTGAATGCAGCTGGTATAAAACATACAGGGTCTGGGGCTAACAGAAACAGCAAAAATTAAGTGAGTGAATTTTCTAGAAATGCTTAAACTATAAAAAGAGTTGAGCATGCTGTTGAAGAAGCTGTGAATTTGGCTCAGGGGACTGCAGAGCTTTTCCCTTCTTCAGAGTCAGATTGCAATTGCTGATAGAAGAGGAACTGGATGTTTCACCCACTGTTTCCTGTGAAAAGACTGTTTTTAGACACTTCTAATATTGCCCATTTCTGACCATTTAGGTTATTTGCAGCCACGGTATGATAAAAACAAAATTGTTGAAAAATTCAGCTATATGTGAAAATAAGACTCAGAAAACAAGATGCAGCTTTACCAGTATTAAAGTTTGTTGTGCTCTTTCCTTTGAATAACTCCAGTTTTAGAGCAGGTATTTGAAAATTAGTGGTGAAGTAATCAGAGATACGTCCCTCACTATTCTATAGAAACCTGTCCACTTTGGGTATTTTATAAGTCCCAGCTGCTCAGGAGAGTGAGTGCCTTCTCTGTTAACAGCTAAGAGTGAGGGCGCTGAAGACTCTGTCTTCACTGAGAAAACCCATTTCCAAATTTGCTCAAGCCGTTAGATTTTGAAAAATCTCATTTGCACAGATGCTGCAGGGATGCCTCGCATTTTAGCAGCTCTGCTTCCTGAGGACTCAGTCTTCATGCGTGCTCCTGAGCCCCTCACACCTCCGCAGGCTGGCAGCCGGGTCGTGCCTCCCCCCCAGGGAAGAGGGCATGATGATCCTGGCTGTGCAGGGCTCCAAGCGCAAGGTCAGCCTTTCGCTGTGGCTCTGCTCCAAGGCGGTGTCAGCGTTGGAAATGAAGGAGGGAGCCTTCCTCCCAGTAACTCCTTACCTGCTACTTATTTGTGAAGTTTTACTGCCTACACTAACAAGGGACATAGAAATGAAAATTTGCCTACGGAGCATGATATACACAGTATAAGAACGGATTGTGAGTAATTAGGATAAAACATATAATTGAGGAGATGCTAATTAAGTGAGCACCATGCAACAAGTACACCGAATCTTATGAGCTCATTTAAGAGTATGCTTAGGCGTAAGTGGCCAAATCAAGATGGGCAGGCAATTTAAATTCTGCCATTTCCTAATTCTGGAGTGCTTGACTTTGTATTCTTCTTTTAACATAGATGCATGTGTGTATGTGTGTGTGTACATGTAAATGGGGGATCAATATACATGATTTGCTTCCAGTGAGGATTACAGCCTTTTGGGCATCATTCCTTGAGCCTTAAGAAAAGAGCTATGGGTCTTGCAGACATCTTGGAGAAGAGAGGATGAGAAGACATCCCAATATGGCCAGGAGATCCCCAGAATACAGAAGTTGTATCAATACGCCAACAGAAATCCGGAAACTATTGTAACTATTTTTTTTTCCAGTGAGAAACACAATTTCTCTCTCCTACTGCCCTTCCACAACACCCATTCTTGTGAATTTGTCCATGCCTGGTGTCACAACAAAAGAGTGGAAGTCATTTTTCAGGTCACATTGCATCCTGTGAGATGTCCCTGCCACCCGAAAGCAGGAGTGCTTCGGCTTCAGGTTCATATGTGTCCTCGTAGATACCATGGCCGTACTAGTGGATGGTGACTCCACTAGTGAAGCATGGGCTGTACTTTCATTTGGGAAATACAGCCACTAAACAGTGATACCTGCAAAACCAACAGTGTTTCAGAAAAGTTTATAACAAGTCCCATTTACTCATTTATGGAAAAAAAATGCGGAAAAATCTCCTAGAAGAGCCAGTGATGCAGAAAGCAGGAGGCTGTCAAAGCCTGGAAAGAGGGCAGCGCTTGCCAGGTGGCTGCGCTCAAACAACAGAGGGGTAAGACAATCCAAACAACAAACAGATGATCTGAAATGGCTTATCAAGAAACCAGAGCAACCTCTGTTTTTCATTCTTCTGATGGAGACAGGATTTTCCTATCCTTGAGAAAGATACCTCCTTTTTTGTTGGTTGTTTCTTTTTTTTTTTGTTAAGAGTTTGGGCTTTTCCCTGAAGCGCGTTCAGGGAATTACCTCTCTTGAGCCTGTTGTGCCCATGGTTTTGCAATGGAAGTGGAGTTTCACCCAGGCTTTCTCCTCCTGCTGTACACGCCGTCCCATGGGGATGCAGCCTGGAGCTCAGACTGGTGGCTTTGGAGCGCAGTGGCCCTCTGCACCACCGGCACCTGCTGTCCCCCCTGTCCTGCAGCTTCCACTAGTGCTGTCCTTCTCCTGGTGAGACAGGGAGGGACCGGGACGTTGGCAGCATGGCCTCGCGCTGGGCTCAGCAGGGTGACAAACTGGAAAACACGAGGGAACCTTTCAGCTGACAGTGGCAGGAGAAGGAGTGCTGTCACGGTGCCTGAGGAAAGGTGGGCAGGCAGGAAAGGGTCTTACAAATAGCCACAGCGGGCACCTGAGGGAATGTAAAATTAAAGTGCAAAGGCACTGATGGACTGCTGGTATTTGTAGATCTGGAAGGAGTTGTGTAAATGTCAGGTACGTGTCCATGTCCCATCCTGGTGCTTGAGTGTCTGCAGAGTGAAGCCACAGAGCTCCCCTCAAGGTTCACCTGCGGGATGTGAAATTCCTGAACTTTACTAGATTATTCTCATTTAAATACTTTTTCAGATATTAAAGGTTCAGTGTAATTTTCCATTTGGACATGCAAACACATGACGTGTGTGACATCAGACTACAGCACATTCCACGCTGAGTAAAAAAGGGGTTTGCATTTTATTTTATACCAGAAAATACAGAGAATATGCAGCATGGCTGAGTTAACATTTTGAGAGAAACATTAGTGAGTTTTCAAACATTTTAATATTGCTGTAACAATAAACTTTTGCTTTTAATACAGCATACCTTGGGGATGAAAAATACAGTTTTTTGCTATCATTTGACTCCAGAGTCTTATAAACAGTTTTTTGTCTGAGATGGGGATTTAGCATACAAAAGGTGTTAATATTTGACTAGCAACGTTGCATAAATCTTTATGGTTGGTAGGAGACTCCTTTAGTCTTTGTGGCAAGGTCACATGTCATATGGTGATGTAATTTTGAAAGGGCTGAAAGTCCACTGTCCATAGCATTAATATATTATTTTGCCTTTATAAGCTTGTCATTGTTTGGTCATTCCACTTACACGAACATATCTTAGCTAAGATAATTGACCTCATTTACATACATAAGACAAGATACTGCAATTGCAAATTACTGTATCACTGCAGTTATCCTAAATATCACTGAAATAAATTCACATTTAATCTTACGTAAATGACATCATACACTTGTCTATATCTCATGTAGAAAAGAACAACAATGTAACTAATGTGGGGATTTTTTTTCAAAATTTTGCAAATTAATTCAGAGACTCCTTGAGAATACTTAAAATAAAACTTCTCGTATACTTTGTTAAATAAGGAACCATGAAGTTTTACATATTAAAGATGTAGCTATGCAGTTTATTCTAAAGCTGTCTGAGAATCACCCTTTTATTCTTCACCATGCTTTGTTAGTCACGTGTTTTGCAATAAAAGGAAAATAGACAATTAATTAGATATTTTCTCTCCAAAACTGTGAAAGTCATTGCAGAAAATCCTTGCTAATACGTAAACTGTTTCAAGATACTTTCTCTGCTCTGAATATCACTTCCTAGAGGACTAGAGGACTGGTTACTGTTGCACCATCAGACACAGGCTCCTAAAGCTACTTGAAGCATAAGACAGAGCGGTTGAGCCTAAGAAACAGTAAAATATGCTATCCATTTGCAAAACCTTTTTTGGGAAAACAGCAATGATAGGTTAGTTGTCAGCAAAAAGGAGGTGGGAGCCTTGTGCACGCTGTTTTGATGTGGGGGCTCAGCGCACTGCACTGACAGCGTGACTGAGCAGGTGTGGCTGGACCACCAGGTCTCATCTTTGTTACTGGCGTAACGAAATTACTCCACACCACAGTGAAAAATGTTATGCGAACAAAACCATAGTTCTGTCAACATGAACTGCATCTACACTAGAGGCCTCTGCTGGCATATCTCTGCCGAATAAAAATTACACCTCTAACCCAATTAACCTTTCAGGGAGAAGTCTTGCAGCATAGAGACTGCCTAGATAACTCACTGCTCTGTGCCTTCCACACGCTGAAAGAAATAACCTCCAGGTTACCCACTCCGGGGATTGTCTTTTCTAAAAGATATCTGTCACCTGGGATCTTCTCTCACAGATCTATCGCTTTGTTATTCTAATTTTAAGATATTCAGCCTCCCTCTTGTCCCACACCTTTAAGAAAAGGCCTCAGACCCATTATGTTTTACTGTACTTTGTAAACTATGGTCGAAATCCATCCTGTTTTATTCTGGTAGGAATATTGCAAGTTATGGTGGTATTTGGAAAAACGGACTCCTGGACAACGTGGCTGTCAATTCTTGCCTTTTGGTCAGCCCTTTTAAATAGCCTTTGTTATGTCTTAACACTAAGCTCTCGCTAGGCTGCTAGCTGCCGTATTTTTTATGCCTCTCGTTTTCTTAAATAGAAACGGCTAGCTGAAATGCCAGGAATTATTTGGAATGGGGAAATACCACACAGCTCAGTAGGAGAGGTTTTTTGTTTCTTTTGTTTGTTTTTTTTCCCTCCTGCATCCAAACATGGCTCTGCTAGCTAATTCCCTCACCTCAAACTCCACAAACAATTTAGGATCTGCTGGAAAGTACAGTTTCAACTGCAGCTACGCGGACCAGCAGTGCTGAATATTTGTGCAAAATAAAGAGCTGTGAGGCCTAACTGGCTGATAGCCTGGAAAAGGAAGGTTTTTCAAAGACCCACAGGTGTCATGAGGGCCACTAACTGCAAACCATCTTCCCTAAACCTACCACTTGCAAAGCTCTTACAGGAAGAACAGAGGGAAGAAATTCACATTTTTATTCCAGGGGAGGTATCCAGAGGCTCTTGGACTTGGATGTTACTCACTGGTCTTTTTCTTCTCTCCCTCCCACTCTTGCCTTCCTTTCTCCTGCAATAGCATAGGGGTCCTTATCATCATACGTATTTAAGGCAATCATCCGAAGACTTTCTTCTCCATATTTCCCCTTCCTGGGAGCTGGAGCACACAGGGTGTTAGTCTGCAACCACAGAGCAAAGATGGGGTTCCTCTGTGCTCTGCAGGCAGGTATTTTTCAGAGCCGGAATAACTTAGAAGCCCTGTCCCCCATCAGCAGAAACTTGTGGAATATATTCTGTGTGGGAGATAACTATCCCTTTGGTGGTAGATCCTGAATCAGCCATGGACGTGACACTGCTGGAGCAGAGAGGGGGCTTGTGGTGGGAGCTGGCTCACATGAGTGGGACAGAGCAGAGCAGCACTTGAGGGGTGAGGGTGGAGACTTGAGTAGGGCAGAGCGACCATGCTCTGCCCACCCACTCATGCCAAAGTCCACTTGTGCCTGTGAGCGGCAGCTGTTGGCACAGCTGTCTGTGGTCACGGTCGGGCTTCAAATGGGTCCAGCTTCCAGCTTCCAGGCTGCCAGGGAGTCCTGCAGGCCAAGCTCACTCGTCAGGACCCGTGGGCTTGACAAGCGCTTCAGATTATGAGTAAAGGAACACAGGGAGGATGATCTGTTTCAGAACTGTTTGCTGTCTTTTTAGAGTTTTTTAATTGCAGCTAAAAATTATAGGTGCCGGGCTATAAGAGTTAAGGGGGGTTAGGAAGTTTTCATCCCCCCCTCATGCATTTTATACCCTTTCTTCCCTTTTGTCTGTCCTCACCGCTTACATTACAAGCTCTCTCTCTTCTTA
>NW_009195835.1:2447-7677 GCF_000690835.1 Fulmarus glacialis | reverse complement strand
ATTCTATGATTCTATGATTCTAATTCAGAGGAGGGTGGAAAGAGTTGAGAAGGTGAAAACAGAACTCTGCTCTGTTTCATGCGAGGTCAGGAATCAAAGATCCTCATCTTAGAAGGCATCCCATGAGGTCTCACCACGAGAAAGCAAATCTATTTGAAACAGTTGTTTACATTTGCTTTAGAGAAATAAGCGAGGTGCTGATCTTACATAGTTTTTGTGAAGAACAAACTTGCAAAAGACGATAAGCCATAAATTAGCAAGGAGCTATCCTGCCAGCTAGGAGGGAGGATATCCAGGTTCCAAGAGTCAACTTAACAGATGGAGCCTCAGTGGCTCTGCAGAAGTTGAGGCTGGAATGACAGACACCCACAATTACTCTTCTTGCTCAGATATATGGTTCAAGGAGAAATTTCTCTTTCACTATTTGCACTCTGCTGACTTGACTTACTAAATTGTCAATTGTCCCGCCTCTTTAAAAAATTAACAAACAATAACATGCTGATTTTGTGACTACCAAATTTGTTTTAGAAACTGTTAATGGCTTCAGACTGGTGTAGAGGAATCCAGTCTTTCATTAAAAATAAACACATTTTGGCAACCTTTGGCTCCATCTACTCTGCTGAATTGGACGATGCCATGAATGGCACTAGAGGGCAACTGTTAAGTTGCTAGAATGATCCTTGGCACAGTTTTGGCCTAAACCAAATAACTCTTAGCTGGGATTATAATGCATGCTTTGGCAGTTAGTGTTGGCAAGGGTCTGTTCCCTATAGACAGCTTGCCTGCAAAATAGGTTCAGGAGTCTGCAGACTGACTGGAGTATCATCACTGAAAGATATGACCTGTTCCATTCCTCTCAATGGGACAGGTCATACTCCAAGCTACACTTCGAGATTCATACTCACATGCCAGTATTCCCAGCTGCTGCACTAATGGTTGTTTCGGGCCCGATTTAGATGAGGCTTATGCACTTGCCCAAACTAAACAACTTGTATCAGTGATACAGCATTATCATCTTAATTTTATTGCAACTTTTACTTTAATTGAGGTTTGTCATAATGCCCTAAATATTAGGATCAAGAGATTACATGAAGACCTTAGCTTCATTCAAGTCTTGTAATTCTGGCAGAGAATCCATCCAGTTACTGAAATAAATGTGTTAGCAACATTCAAATAGTAAGCAGCTCACCTGGTAACTTCCCTACCTTAGTTTAAAAGAAATTGCCACAGAATTTAACAGAATCACAGAATAGTTGAGGTTGAAAGGGACCTCTGGAGGTCATCTGGTCCAACCCCCTGCTCAAGCAGGGTCACCTAGAGCAGGCTGCCCAGGACCATGTCCAGATGGCTTTTGAATATCTATCTCCAAGGACAGATATCTCTACAACCTTTCTGAGCAACCTGTGCGAGTGCTCAGTCACCCTCCCAGTGAAAAAGTGTTTCCTGATGTTCAGACGGAGCATCCCGTGTTTCAGTTTGTGCCCATTGCCTCTGGTCCTGTCACTGGGCACCACTGGAAAGTACTTGGCTCCATCTTCTTTACATCCTCCCTTCAGATATTATATGCATTGATGAGATCTCCCCTGAGCCTTCTTTTCTCTAGGCTGAACAATCCCAGCTCTCTTGTCCTTTCCTCATAGAAGGGGTGCTCTACTCCCTTAATCATCTTAGTGGCCCTTTGCTGGACTCTCTCCAGTTACTCCATCTCTCCATGACACTGAGGAGCCCAGACCTGGACACAGCGCTCCAGATGTGGCCTCACCAGTGCTGATCAGAGGGGAAGACCACCTCCCTCCACCTGCTGGCAACACTCCCCCTAATGCACTGAGGATACCATCAGTTGTCTTTGCCGCAAGGACCCAATTTAGAGCTGACTTGCCATAAAGTACTGACAAGCAGAACACTAATACTGCTGTGCTATCACAGTTCTGAGCATTCAAGATACTATATAATATAAACAGACAATCATATAAAGATATTAATGACAATGGTCTTGTGCATCACACTGAATTACCCCAAGCAGCCCATTATGTCTTTCTGTGAGTAAGGGCTTGGGCTACCCTCATTTGTTGCAGGCTACCTACCGTTTTCTAGCATCTGAGGATTGCTACAGTTCAGACTCCACCTGTGGAGTCTCCTTAGGTATGGAGAGCCTGCAGGAGGTAATTTGGATACTGGAGTGGCTCAAAGAAGCCAAAGTGGGACTGCTGCCTCAGTGCAGAGCAAACAGGCAGAATGAAACAGTGCAGCCAGCTAGGAAGGTGGGTGCTTGTTGGTGAGGAAAGAAAACTTTCCATGCCTCCCAGTTACACAAAACAATTGCTAGATATTTAGCAAGCCACAGACCTAAAGTATTCATCAAATTTCCTGTTTCTGGATTTGCTAACCATCATAAGAGCTCAGAGCCCAAAACCTCTCTTATTTACATGGTTGGAAACAGACCCTGCACAGGCAACTGAGGCATAAATATGTATCTGCTGGACCTGGGTACTCAGAATTTACTATCCAGCCAACTCTATATAAGGACGCCAGCACTATTCTGTCCAGGTCCTGTCCCCTTCCTGGACTCTCCATATCCATGGAGGAGAAACCCAGTTGCATCAGCTGGAAGCTGTGGCACACTCCAGGCAGGTCATGGATTTTAACAGGAAAGGGCCTAGGACTTCCAGGGAAGGCACCTGCCCTGCAACCCAGCACAGCTGGAGTTTCCACAGGGTGTATGCACTGCTGGCTCAGACCACCCACACCACCGAGTCATAGGCTGGGCAGGCAGCAGCAGCGGTACAGTGGCAACCCCTGCTGCTGGGATTCAGGCAGAGAAATGCAGCAGCACAGGGGCTGCTCTACCTCATTTGTTACTTCCATACATGGCAGGTAGGGGGAAAAAATACTGAAGATCATTAACAATGCCTGGCATTTCCCATTGTTAGGCCCCATCTTACGTTGTTTATAACTTTGCCAGCTCTAACCATACAGTCTGCAGTTTTCAAGTTCGGTGCCTACTCAAAGTTTTTGGAAAAAGTCAGCCACAATTCAACTGTTTCTGAAAAGAAAGTAACTAACCACGTTAAAAAAATAGTGACATTTTCTTTGAGCTGCTCTAGCACCCCCAAGCTTTGGAGCATTCACATGAAATTTTTCAGGAGGTGGCCTTCCCGTCTGGGACGTGCCAAGCAACAAGTCTTTGAAAATATGTGGTGAGATCAGGAGAAACATGTTAAGAGTTTACAGCTAATTTCCCAGGACAGACTGTCTGCAACGACAATGTCCCAGCTTCTGGTAAGCACAGAAACTGCAGTTCTGTGCTGTGTGGGCTCAGTGCTTTACACCAGACACCAGATGAGGAAGATTCTCTTGTGCTCCTCAAGCTCCCCCTGCTTTTCATTCTGTGATTCTCTGGCTCAGCTTCAATGAGCCAGACAGTTAACTTGAGTGTGTTTCCTCATCTTCTTGTAACATTCAGTGGCTAGGATGTTTTAGTGCTAACAAACTGGAATAGGTGGGGCAGTGTGGGTGTAAAGGTATCATCTTCCTTCTCTGCTGAAAGAACTGTGTTCTCAGGGATCAGAATATGAAAACCAGATAACACAGCAAGACTGTCACTAGATAAAATAAGATGAATTAAAGGAGAGAACTGGGGTTCAGATTCTGATCTTGTGGCTGATTTATATAGATGCTGTTAAGAAAATCTGAAGTAAAAGGAAAGCCAGTTTCCCTATTGTTTGTGGGCTTTTGTTTGTCATAGTTTTTATATTCATCCCAGTAATGATGCAAACACACTATTAAAAATGACTTGCTGTAAAACTCTGTGTGTACTAGGTTAAAGTTAATCCTGCAAGAGATTTATTCCTCCTTCTTCACGCACGCTGGAGTAATCTACCCTGTCTTCCTCAAAACTATTCTCTCACTTCCACCAGTGTTAGGAGTACAAACAAGAGCAGCAGCTTATTTATTAAATTTCACAGGCCAAGTTAATGCACATTTCTGCAGTTCTAATTGCTTTTCTACAGTTGCTTGCATAAGTCACAGAACAGGCCTTTAGAAATGTAGTTTTACTAACCACTAAACCATGTTGTTTGGTTCCTACTCTTCCTACGCACCAACATCTTTGACTGAAGGAAAATGAAAATAATTTTCTCTTTTTTTAAGTGTTTTAAATTTCATCTGCTGGATCCAACATGTGATGCAAAGTGACAGTCATGCAGCTTCTTATGTCAGTACATGACAATTCCTGCTACGCAGTAAAAGACTACTTGTGACTGAGAGGGAAATGTCTATACCGGATTATTAACTCTGTGCTCTTGTGGCATTAAAATATATGAGGATAGCACAATAGGAAATGAACCATGAGGAAATGAACAGCTTCTTATTCAGCACAGGATACATACGATGTAAAACAAAGTGTCAACAGCAGCTGATGGCTCCCAATGTTTCTTAACTTCAGTCTAGCTACATTCATGTCAGCACTGGGAAGATATTTGTTCAAAATTGCACCAGTGCACATATAACTTCTGGGAGATCTAAGGAACTACCTTACGCAACTGTTCATCTTATTGAAGAGTTCTCATTCAGAACTTAATCCTGCAGCCCTTCCTAAAGATTATATACGTACAACTGCAAGGACTGCACACTTAATGGTACTCTCTACACCCAAGCTCCAGGTCCTTTTGGCAAAAGTGACAGACCACTTCTAACTTCCACTGTGCTCTGATTCTGGTTTACAGCAGCTCTCTCAGGTAAGAAACTTCTCTGGACTGCAATCAAACAGTACCATTCTGTTCTCACCCGGAGATTCCAGAGCAGGGCCATACATCATAGGATCACAGGAGGCACAGGCGTGTCAGAAGGCGGCAGGCTGTGCTTTGGAATGCGACACTCCAGCCATTCTGGGATTCTGCAGTGGGTCATACCGATTCTTGGCTACCTCCTGAACTCAGGGAAGAGACCTGCAGTAGTACAAAACCACCTTGATGTCCATCTATAATTTTCTTCTGAAAAGCCTCTTAAATCCAGAGACCTCTACATTTATAAATGACCCACAGTTTTTCTCCAGATGATTCCTATTTATAAATGTATACCTCTGACATACCTCATTTTGTAGTGCCTGTACATTTTGTAAAATCCAATTCTTCAGAAGAATTGGATTTTTTTCTTCAAAGATAAAATAAGCCAGTTCTGAAGTTTTATCAGATATGCAAACAGGGTTTAGACTGTAGGTTTTTTCCCTCTC
>NW_009195835.1:0-2434 GCF_000690835.1 Fulmarus glacialis | reverse complement strand
CAAACACTTTACTCTTGAAGTATTTTTTTCCAACAAATACTCCCACTGAATTATTTACTGTTGAGACACAAAAAAGCATTCAGAATATCTGTAATTTACTGGAGGAGAAAAAGTCTGAATTAAATCGTCTGTGTTTTATAGCTTGATCGTGCTGGCTCAAGATAATTTCAGGGCAAGATTCATTACTGCCTGGTGCTCCTTTGGGCTGGTGAAACGAATATCCACATACAGTTTGGTTTAAAATAAAGTTTTGGTGATCCTATACAAACCACACTCTTTAAGCACTGCACCTTGCTGCCTTCTCAAAATCCATTGATGCATACAAAGAATGCTTCTGCAGCACTGCTTTCACCTTTCTCATCGCAATCCCTGATGTGGTACTTAGGCAAGAAGAAGGAATTCTCAGGGGAAGATTCATCCAGCGGTTGAATGTGATGAACAACCATGCAGTCTTTGTTTCGAACAACGAACATAAATGCTGTGGTACTTAACTTAGAGAAGTGCCTGTCCACAGAAATTACTTCAGAGCTCTAACTTACAGAGCAAGAGCGGGATTCAGTTCTCCTGACATATTTGTCTAGACATCTTTTAGAGCCAATGGAGAGAAACAGGCTTTTCTGCGTTATGACTCATTCATCTGTTTTATTACCTCTTTGGATGAGATGAATCTCACCTTAAAAGTACCTCCTTCTCTCCATGGACTGGAAATGGTTTCTATGTGACTAGCTCACTTTTTAAACTTTAGAAGAATTCCCACCCCATTTGTCTTCACCTGGAAACAAGCAGAACTAGGCCCCTTCAACTTGAATTCAACCAACCAGGATGATGAGCAGGGGACTACCTAAAGCTACCACTGCTGTGTTTGACATCACAGCCCCCTCCAGTTCTTATGCTGTGCCTCCTTTGTAGTTTTAGTTTGAATACAAAGCATACTTTTGAAGTGATTCCCACAATCATCCCCAACTGAGCTTTGATTTGCTTCATGAAATGGACACCTTCCTCCACTGATGGTTCACAGCCAGGAACTGTTTCTCACACACAGATGCCGCTAGCCGTCCATTGCCTATACTGTTTTATGGCTAGCATACCTAGCACAGTTCTGGTCCAGACCAGCTAGCCTTTTTTTTTATACACAGCTGGGAGATGGCATGTGCCAGAGGTTGTCTCCAGCAGGCAGCATGGAGGCAGACAGCTTGGAGGCAGACAGGCATCTTCTGTGGCGGAAGAGTGCTCTGGCATGTGGCTGACAGCCATAATATGCCACACATCTCCGAGGCCAGAAAAGCCTTGACCTGTTTTACTTACTGCAACGAACGTGACCTTAGCAACTACAACACTCTACAAGGATAAGGGAGAAATTGCCTATGGCTGAAAGAGCTCCACTCCTCTGTTTTAAGTTACTGCCCCATAGCCAACATAACAGAACAAGTGCCTCCTAGACTACAGGATAGTCTGTAGCCTGGTGGTTTGGTCAGCTTCTGCAGAAAGAGAATCCCCTCAAACAGAGGGGGCAATTGACCCCAAGTCTCCCACATCCTAGATTAGCGCATTCACCACTCAGACCTTGAATAAAAAGCAATTACCACCTCTGCTCCACAAGAGCATTTTGTGTGGCATCCAATCCTTTGCAGAGCTGGATCCAACTGCTTTCCCAGTGAAGCTGCAAAATGACACAGATGCAAGAGTAATTCATGGCCTTGAGGTGATACGCTGTAATGGCCAGTAACAATACAGAGTTTAATGTTCTGTTAGCCTTCCTGCTAATTCAACACCCTGACAATCCTTACCAAATGAAGATCCCTGAGGGAACAGGCAAAAAAAAGCCTAATTCCTGGACTGTAGTTTTAGGCAAACTGTTGTCAAAACTGCTTCATGTGGTTGAGACTGAAGGGCTTCCGAGCATACTGCAAAGCTAGGACTTACACTACGCCTATCTTTACTAAAACCTAGGGCACTTAAAAAGTTTAAGCATGCTCTGGTTATGTCAAATAGAAGCTGGAGCTGTCAGACTCCTGGGTTTTGGACTGAGTTTCCCTGGTCCTCCCAGGGGCATCTACATTTGTTAATTTTCACCTGGCCTTCAGCACCTCTGCCTTTACTCTCCACCCGCATGCAAACAGAGTGGCACTCCCTGCTACCTGAAGGCTGCTCAGGCAGTACATCACAGATCACCAGGCGAGCCATGGCACGCCATTTTCAGTGACAGCAGCACTGCAGGCCGAGTTATCGTTTCACGGCCTGCAAACAGCCCCGTGCCTGGTGACCCAGAAGTCACCCAGCGACCCAGGGTGGGACTGCCAGGCCGTGGTAAGCCAAGCCTTGCAACACCTCCCTGGGGCAGAGGGAAGGAAACGCCGCCGCTCCCATCTTACCGGGCGCAATTGCCTCCTGCTGGGAACCACACACCCACACCTCCGGGCTGCGCCTTCGCCCC
>NW_009195834.1:107105-113103 GCF_000690835.1 Fulmarus glacialis | reverse complement strand
ATTATTCTCATACTAGATCCAAAACACAGTGCTATAGCAGCTGCTAAGAAGAAAATTAACTCTATCCCAGCTGAAACCAGGACAGCAGATCTGAGCCTGCTGGAAATAACAACAATAGGAAACATAAGGTGGCCTCGGTGATAATTTTACCTCTTCAGTACAAGCAGTTATCCCCACCTTCCTGGGATGCACATGCTGCATACGCGCCATGTTTTCTGGGAATGGCTGGGCATGGCCATAGCTTTGAGAGTAAGATCCGAGAAGCTGGGAAGAAGCAACTGATAACCAATAAAGAAAAAAACCACTTGTTCATCAAAACCTTCAGCTCAGTGCTTAGCAATTTTGTCATCAAAAGGAGTACGCACAGCTCGTCCTTACAGTGCCTCTGTAACTTAAGAGCAGCGGTGGGGATTAGGAAAAAAAGAGTAATCCGCTAGACAAATGTTTACTGCCTTTTCTCTCTCATAACCCCTGTGGCCCCAGGCGGTGGGGAGCCCATACCCACCTGTAATGTCGATCGCATGGTCTCAGCTGGCTTCTCTCTCCCGCGCTCCAGCAGCTGGATGAGGTTCAGCTCTATCTGCTCGCGTGGGTAGCAGCCTATTTGATATAACTGCTCCCCGCTGCACAAAGTGGCCAGGTGCTGCGACAGCTCGGTGGAGCTCTCCACGTCACTCTGGCAGGGTTTTTCTACCATTATCCTCCCACAGCCCCCAGGGATATGATTAATTCATGGAGCATCACTGAAGGCATCTTTCTGTGGCGTATGGAGTTAAAGTGTCCTCTTCACAGAGCTGCCTGGGGACAACAGTGGAATTTGTATAGACAATCCCACTAGGTAGTCAATCTTGTAAAAGCACTGATATTACAAAGTAAATACAAGTGATCTATTTGTTTAAGGTTATTACTGTGACCGACAGGGTATTAAAACAATCTTTCTACTGACAAAAGATATCAGGCCTCCACTCCCATTTGATGTTCCTAGGCATGCTTTTTCTTCTCTCTTTCTCAGCCACTGAGCTTTGGGGTGTTCATCAGGTTTGACTGATATGGAGATTGGAGTGCGCTGCACAACCAGCCCACTGAAATTCAATTCGGATATGGGCTTAAATTATAAAAAGAAACCTTAGCTAGTAATAACACTTTGATGTGCAGATGCATAAAAGTTTTAACTTCTATTTTCTTCTGAAACAAATCAGCTTCCAGTCATGCTATTGATTCATAGTTTATCTTTTAATACATCCAAAGCACGAATATTAAACATTGCCCTCTGTGGTCAGGAGAATTACAGTGGGAGCCATATAAAGGCTTCCATTTCATCCTTTTATCAAGGTTGTATATGGACGCTTTCCCACGACACAGATATACCGCCCAATGTTCAGAGAAAAAAGGTCAGTCCCTTTATATCTGGCCCCTTTTCAAAAGCATACAATTTCTTTTGGAACTGGAAATTTCAGCTAGAAAAGGAGATTGCCTTCCCAGTTGCATTTTGTATTCCGGCAGCAGACAGACCTAGGGAAGAAGTCAGTCCTGGACACAGAGAGCACCAGGACAGGCTTCCCTCTGCTCTATGCTTTGCAGCCCTTGCCACGCTCTCCTGGTTGCTTTTTATTCTGAAGCATGCCATACTATGCAACTCCCCACTTTGCTTATTTATCTATTTTTACTAGAAGAGGTACTACCATTCATTCACCCATACCCATGCCAGCCTCATTTTCTTCCTTGGGATCTCGTAGGATCCAACAGCAGGTGCAAAACTCTTTGCCCTCACAATCCCCAAGCCTAGCACTAACCCTAAACTCATCAGAACAATAATTAATTATCACCTAACTATAATCCGTATGTTCATGTGAGAATCAAGCTTCATTTTAACTTTATGGCCCTTGCAAGATCCTGTAAATAACATGTCAAGCCTGCACTTCGCTGCCTCTAGCCCTGAACCCCAATTCTAGCTTCAAACCCAGCCCAGCAATACCTCTATGCTACCAGAATTAAACATGACGGATTCCTTCATACTGGCACTGACCTTGTTCTAGGAATGATGGCTCTTGCAGGATTCAGGAATAAATGTAGCTTATCACTAACTAGAAGACTTTTGTCCACGTTTCATCTCTCATCTTAGTATTTCATGCTTCCCCCCATGATGCTAACCCAAACCATGTCTTTAACGCTAAAGGTCTCAGGGTTTGGTCAGGATTAACATGTCAGTGTGAGGAAGGGACTGAAAAGCTAGATTTATGTTTCACACCTTCAAGGGCTAAGGTGTGAGCTTCAAGGGCCCGCAGGAGCACTCTTTACCTGCCTAGCAATACCATTTGTGCCAGAAACACACAATGGCTCATGCCAGCCCATGGGAGCCTCACAGAAGTGCACAACCCTCCTCAGGCCCTTAATTCCTGGCTTTTAAGATGACCTCAGCTTTAAGCCAGACACACAACCTGTGAGAAGGAACATCCCAGAGGAACCAGCCCTCACTCTGACCCACCAGGACCTCTATGTCTCCCCCAGCTCTTTGGTGCTGTGCACCAAACTGTGTGCAGGCAGTGTCTGAGCCAGCCGACTCCATCCAATGCCCAGCCAGGGACTGTGCTAACAATTAAGCAACGTGGTCAGTCACATATCCTGGCTCTGTTTAATTTACTAGTACAGATACAGCCAGAGATACGGTAATAGATATGGTCCTGCAGGCCCCAAGATCAGAAAACCTGTTCTTTATCCCACTCCACCTCTGTAATGACATAAAAATAACTTTGCTAGATAAAATGCAAGTCATTCAACCCTCAGGCACCAGTCTTGATTCTAGTATGGAGGATTTGGCAGAGTACAATGCAGATAAACAATAAATGATTCATTTCCCAGGTCCCTGTTGTAAATATCATTGCTGGAAATTAAGTCTAGGGCTGAAAAGATAAAACCAGATAATTGCAGAACAATTTAGATGAGAAAGGATGTCCAACCAGAGGCCTACCTCCTGTGCAAATAGGGCGAACAGTGGACACAGAATCCAGAAGTGGCTTCACAAGTGCTGTGCAGCCCAGGATGTGGCTGGTCTCCCCAGCTGCAAGGGAGCAGTACTTGCTTGGGCACAATCCGTTATGCACCAGCATCCCCAGGTCTTTTTCTGCCCGCTCTGTTGCCCACCTGCAAGGTTTCATGGAGTTATTTTTTTCCAAGTGCAGGACTTTGCTCTTTTCCATGCTAAACTTCACGAGTTTCTTGTTGGTCCACTCTTCCATCTTTTCAAGGCTCCTCTGAATGCCAGCCCTGCCCTCAAGTCATGAACCACACCTGCCAGTCTGGTGTCACCCATGCCTGTACCCACCTCGGTAATGAGCCCTGAGGAATGCCAATTTTACTTAATTATCAATTAGGCTTTGAACTATTGACTGCACTTTGAGCCAGACAGGCCAGGCAGTTTTATGCCCATCCTATAGTCAGTCCCTTCGATGGTCAAAAAAGCCAAATGCCTGCCTGGGACCTGGGCTGCTGCCCGCTGCCCACCCTGTGATGTGATCTGGGTCTCTGGGGTTTGCTATAGGCATAGCTTTAGAGCAAGGGCTAATCCTCCCCCTAAATCTAGGTCTGAGAGTCCCAGGAGATGGACAAGTAGGCTTCCTGGTGGCTTCTGGGGCAGCCATCAGGTCTAGGGGAAGGTTGCATGTGCTGGAATTAATATATACTGGAATTTTTTTGAAGATAATAACCTCACTTACTGTTACATGGCAAGAGTTAGAATTAGGATTCAGGGTTGTGCAGCTATGGGTTGGTGCAGGGTACAGTTAAGTACTAGTTGGTAGATTAGGATGAAGGTTAGACTTTTGGTTCAGGCTAGGAGTGGGGATCTCATGAGTTGATGAATTCAGGTTTTCTCCCCTGCCTCCCACAACATGTGCTGGATTTGGGCTGGGATAGGCTCCAGTGAACTATTCAGTGTTTTATTTATTTCTGGCCTTAACTACACCAAGTGGTTAAACTTTGTATTAGATTTTCCACAGAGGAAAAAGTCTCCTCTGCAAGCAGAAGGAAACAACTAAACATGTCAGACTGATGTGGGAGTTAACGGTGGTGGGACAGATGGACTGTTTAAGGATTAGGGAGAAGTGGCTCCCTTAGATTGACTGAAAGCCTGCAGTGACTGCAGGCAGGAATGAAGGCTGGTATGAAATGAGGTCAATAGATCAGAGCTATTTCTAAGCTTGGTAGTAGCACAGCATGTTGTGCAGTGATCATTAAAAAAAAAATTATTTTTCAACCCCTGATGTCTAAACCCCACCCCATATCTATCTCATCCCCTAACAAATGAAGAAATGCAACCAGCCCTAAAGCAAACCAGTCATCCCAGCGAACACTGCTCCTCATCTCAGCAAACAGGCCTTGCAGGACACAGCAATGGCACAGACATTTCACTCACAGGAATCCCACATTTGTTACATGACTATAATGTGCATGACGCCAGTGGCACCAAACCCACCAAAGCCTGCGTATTTTGCAGGACTTATTACTGTACTAGTTTTCCAGCCCTGGATTTCCCAGGCCCTAATGCAAACCTAACTGTGAACCTGGTAGCAACATCTCTAGTTCAATGAACTGTAAGACACAGTCTCTTGGCACCAACCCTCCTCAGAGACTCTGGTGGCAGAAAGAATCTCTAATTTTTCAACACCTGGTTTACTGAACCATGTAGCTAGGTGAACTATGTGGTATATGATATGTACCTCAGGATATGACCTTGAGCAAAGTGGTCTAGCTTTGAAGTTGAAACCAGCTTCAAGTTGGCCATGCTTTGCTTGCAGGGTTGAGCCAGATGCTCCCAGACAATCCTACCAGCCTTAACTCTGTGAGCCTGCACATGGACTTGGCCAGCACAAGCCGGCTGGATTTTGTAATATCAGCCAAGAAATCAATTCAGGCAGTCCTTTCTCTACCTGACCATAATGCCAGTGCAAGCCTTAGTTAGCGCTGTCTGGTCCAGGCCTGCAGTAGAATCAACCCATACTATTTTCCCAGGCTGACATTTAAATCCTGTGGGCTTCAAAAGATGCTCAGTAAATGTCTATATCCACATGAAGAAGGAAAGAGAAGCCATCTTTTGCATTCATGTCATAACCCTCTGATTTACTTTTTCTAGAGTTTTCTGAAATCCTTGCCTGTATGTTTCTGGCTTCATAGGCGTCCTTTGGCTGTCTCTGTTCAACCTTTCCTCCAGGGCTCAGTCCATCTCCTATACATTTTTCCACAGTTCACAAAGGAAGAGGTGCTGATAGTTCTCCTCTGACCAGCCTGACGTGTGGTGGCTCCCTGTCACCTGCCACTGCACATGCCATGTTCCTCTGAGCCACACTGCTGGTCTCCGCCTCTTCTCCCCCACCTAAGATACAGAAGCATATACTGCTGGCTTTACCCTTGTGCCTATCCTTTTTGAGAAGATCAAGGCTTTAATTTTTTTCCCGAAGTCCTCATCTTCTTTTCTTGAGAATGAGAGTAAGGTGAACCTTTGTGGCTTTCTAAAAACAAATATCAATTATAGTATTAACATGGCATTTGAAGAACCAGGTGAAAAACTTGGAAGTTAGGGGTCACCTCTAATTTAATTATCAAGTGAGACTAGGATGTCTCTGATTTAATTTGCTCTCTTGGTGCTGCACCTTTTAATGGAGGAAGAGTTTCCCCTTCAGAGCAAAATCAGCTTCTGCCTCTGCCAAAATTCAACCTGATGCAGAGCTGAGTCACAGCGACCTTCTCAGCCCCAGGGGAACAAGGACTTGCACAGTGCCCTTGTTGAGGATCCAGGGATGCAGCACATGGGAAAGTCTAGGACGGGTTCGGGGCTTCCACGGCCCCAGTGTGTCCCCGGGCACAGCCCATTGAAAAGCAGCACGTGGGGCAGGGTGATCCCAAACGCATCTTGGTCACAGCAGTTCAGGTCCTTCACCCTCTGCAGTGTCATCCCTCATTTACGCCTGAATGTACAAAATCTAGGTTGTCCAGATGGATGGTC
>NW_009195834.1:89035-107074 GCF_000690835.1 Fulmarus glacialis | reverse complement strand
AGGCCCCAAACCCCCCAGCCACTCGTTCCAAGCTGCAGCTGTGGCTCAGGTTAATTTCCCTGCCAAGTCTTAACTGTAATTTAAATTTCCTACACTATTTAAGCTAAGCAATCTGTACTTCAGATCTCTTGAGCGTTAATAAAACAGTTATGAGAAGTTTCAGGAGAAAAGGTTAAGCCCATAAAAATATGCAACTCATTTATAAAAATAACTCCATCAGGTTTTTCACAGACTATAAAGACAAAGGTGTTAATTTCTGCATTTGTAATAACCTTGGGACTGCCAGTGGTAGAAGTCACAGGAGTAGCCGCTCTTTGGGAGTTGGCTGCCCCAAACTTTTTAAAATCTGTAGCTAGCCCACAGGCTTCGCAGCACAGTGTCTGTGTGTCATTTTCTACTTCACAGCCAGGGAAGCAGCTTGGGAGACCAAGAGATATCCTTGGCCACCTTAGGATGGCTTTTTGGAGCTCACCCCCTCCTACAAGGCCCAGCCCATCATCTCTCCCAGCATGACCACAGACCCCGAATCTCCCAGCGGGATTGTCCCTCTTAGCAGGATGGACCATTTCAAAGGAGCCAAGTTCTCCATCACCTGGAGATGCTCTTTGCAGGGTCACGGAGACAATCTCCCTGTTTCAACTGGCCGTGGCAGTGCCACCTGTGGGAGATGCTTCAGGACGTGTCAGACATCTGAAGCACCCCCAATGGCTTCTGTTCGGTGGGAGCCATCAGTTTGTCTCCCCTGTGACCAGAAGCCAGCTCAGATGCAGCCACTTGGCATTGTGGACATCCAGAGTATTGTAGGAGGAACCTCTTCTTGTCTCTCTCCCCCTCTTGGTGAGAAGAATCAAGGCTGCCAGTGTTACCAAGCAAATCCAATTGAACATGATTAAAATATTCCACAGTCAGTTATTTGAAGAGTTACTTTGTTATTAGCAGTTCCCGTTTGGGCTGGGATTGCCAAAAAGCCGAAGTGTGTTAGCTGCCCAGCAGATACACAAAACCAGTGGGGTCTGGAGACAACATTTAAGCTCTATTAAAAACCCAGATCTTTTGCTATTGCTGTAAAATACTATGAAAAATGCTTATGTAGATCCTCAAGAGCTCAGAAATTATTTTAAAATAAATCAGCTTAAAATAAACCCAATAATTCCTTGTTATACATGATACCATATTCACCCTCATCTAAGCAGCTTTTCTCACTAAGCATTAGCTTGTATTTGCCTATCAATTTTAGAAAGCCTGGTTTCTCTCCATCTAGCAGCCTTTAAAGCCTTTTCCTCTGCAGCATTTGCTGGACAGTCAGGTAAATGAAGGCGAGCATCCTCCTGGCCCGTTACTGCTGATTACCTGGCTCTGGCCTGTTTTTCTCCCCTGCTCGTTCTGCAGGCCCGGCCTTTTCTGGGAATTGCCATCATTCCTCATGGCAGCACGGCACACTGAAGCTGTTTAAAAACGCTTCCTTTCGGGGGGCGAAAGGATGCTGCGCGGGTGTTGCTCGTGGTACGTGATGCTACTCCAGAAGCAGCACACGGCAGCCCTGGGGTTGGCCTCAAACATGCAGTCCAGGCTCTTTATTAAAAAGTATATAAATTTACATCAAAACGCAAATCTATGTCGCTATGAGCAGTGACAACTGCTGCAGCAAAACCCAGTGACGGAGGTTTCTTGCCTGTTTGAACCCCACTAAGCTCCAAGCTATTTGTTTAGCTTTACTCTGATATAACTAACATCTATGACTGGTCCAACATCTTAGTCTTACCCACCACAAACCACACTGTAGTAGAAAACCCCTCTCAAACCAATAGCTTAATGAAAGGGAAAAGCACTCGCTCCTCCCCAGCCTGCCCGGGGAGGAGGGGCGGGCACCCATCGCCCGCAGCCCCGCGGCCGCTGCCTTGGGGATGCAAGTGAGGAATCGTCAGATGGGAACCAACTGTGGCTGATGCCAGTGGGAGCTTGGGCAGGTCTCAGGAAAACATTGTCTCGTTCAAACAACCATAATTTCATACAAGACAGCTCACCATAGGCTGGCCATCCTCTTAGATGTATTTTTTTCTTCCTATTTGTGTTAAAAATGAGAGCAGACACAAGAGAGTGCTTCAAGCATATACTGTGTGAATAGAAATAGCAATAATAGTACTTAGCCTCTGTGTAGTGGTTTTTCGTCTGTAGATTTCAAAGCACTCCCACAAAAGGACATTACTGTCATTCTCCATGTTCTTCTGAAAGGAGAAGGGATGTGGCCAAGCTCACCAGCACATCCCACCAGCTTCCCACAGCTGCTCCCTCTCATGCTGGCCTCCCCCCCACTTGTCCTGGTGTGCCTGACCTGTGCTGGGTTTCTTCTCACCACCTCCCTTCCCCAGGTGCCTACCGGGACGGGGACCAGTGCTGAGTGGGTGGGAGCAGCCTCCGGCGGGGAGCCGCTGCCAGGGACCCGGTGCTGGGTGGTGCAGGGAAAGGGCTCTCTCCAGGCAAGGGCATCTTCTCCAGATGGGCGGCCTGAAGAGCTGTTTCTCTACCTCCTGCTGGTTAAAAAGGAAACAGTCAATTAGCGCCGCGTGAATCAAACAGACCTCCGGGTTTGTTTGCTGTTTTTTAATAAATGCACAGTACACATACATAAAAAAAAGACCTGTACATAAGGGAAAAAGAGTAACCCAGTTGCTCTTTTCTATGTGAGGAGCAAGGGATGCTCTCAGAGCCCTTCTTCATTCATCCCCTCAGCAACCATGTATACTTGCGGGGTGTGCGAACGCTGCCGGGAGAGGGGCAGTCATGTTGCAGTGAGTTTTGTACCTGCCCGCAGGTCTTTTACACAGACCTGGAATCTGCTGTAAGGTCAGATTCCTTAAACGCGTTTTGAGACAGCAAAAGGCTGGAGAGCCGATGTTTAGAAACATTTTAAGCAGAGCTGCGGTACTGAATGAGCAAACAGCAGCGGGGAGCCCCTGGCAGCTGCAGGAGGATCTGGGCCTGTTCTTTACAGGGGAAAAATGCATCTTCTGTGTTTCATCCTCGTGCGCTGCGAACGCTGTACAACACCAGGATTTCCATGGAGATGGAGGCATTGCATATTGTTGAGGCAAGGATGTGAATTTAAAACAGAAACATGATTCATCTAGAAATGCTGCTCAGGTGGCAAGGCACTGTTATGCTAAAAAGTGTATTTTCCAGTCCTCTGCCACAGCCGTGGAGGGCTGCCACTGTTAACTCCTTCAGTACCAAACTCAATAGGCACCCTGACAATGAACAGCCTGCCATAGCTTTAAAACTATTCAGAGGTAGCAAGGTACTTGTCTGCCTGATCACTCAGCTCTGGCTTTTCTGTGATACATCATTTCCATGCCAGTGTGGCAGCAAGTGCTCGCCCTGCAAGGTGCTGGGAAGCTTCAGTTCCACCAGGGAGTGAGAGTGGGGGCTCAGCATCCTGAAGGATAAGACCATCAGATTTTGGATTTGCAGAAGAATTTAACATGAGGAGTTAACAAAAATGAGAATTTTTTTTTATGTGTCAGTCTTCCATTAACTGCCAGAAAATGGAAAACATATTATGCAAGGCAAATAATTATTTGGTGCCAGTATTTTCTCCTTTTACATCCCCCGCCTGCAACTCAACACTTAAAATGAACTTGAAACCAGGAGGAAGCAGAGAGACGCAGGAAGGTGACTTGGCAGGTGGTTTCAGCTACTTCTAGCTGAAGGAGCTCTCTCCTCAGGTGAAGGTCTTTTAAGCTCTCTTAGGACCGGGCAACCTCAGAAATATTGTGCATCTGTGGAAAAAACCTTGGTGTATCAGTGTGGAGGTGCAGTCAGCCTTGCAACAGCCCTCTCACAAATGTGCGAGGAGCGGTTAGCCAGGAAAGCACATCGGTGTGATGCTTGGGAGGGAGACGTGGAGGCAGAGAAGATGGTCATCTTTACAGAAATAAGACAGAGTAGTCCCTGCAAGAAGCCACTGAGGGTTTCTGACTCAGCAGGGAGCTAATACAGCTGCTAAACATGTCACAAGAAATTCACATTGGTGGGAGGCAGGAAGCAGCCCCTGCTGCCAGCCTAGGGAAAACGGGCTCTCTGCTTCCCCAGAGGGATGGCTGGGGAAAGGACCCTCTGCTGCCAGTGCCCTCCAGCCCCACAGCCCTGCCTGCCACCCAGGACAGGGTCCCTGAGCCCAGGACTCCACCAAGGCACCAACACAGCCATGAGCAGGCTATTGCCAGCACCAGGAAAGGCTACAGTGTCTTTGATTTATTTGTAAAGAGCTAAGGACCTTGTGAATGTCATTATGAAATTACTTTCTTTTATTTAGGACTAGAGGTGGAGGGAGTGGAAGGGGGAATTAGCAACATAACCCCGTGTGCTGCATTTCTGTATATGACGAGTAAAGAAACTCTAGCCCAGAGATCTTTGGGGCTCAGCATCCTCTGGTCCTCTCCAAGCGGCACGCCTGAAGCTCTACCAGCCTTTCCTGACCCTCAGACCACAGCAGCTTTCCCAAGCCACTGCCTCCCGTTCCCCAGGCTCCCCGGGGTCTGTCCCCGTTTCGCCTGTCCGGTTGCAGATGGAAGATGTCACACCGTTAATTGCGTGGTGGCAGGACGAATGCTTGTCTCTCACTGCTCTTCAGACTCCACAGAAAATGAAGCATTTTACATATTCTTGATTAGATGAATGGCCCACCAAAGTCAATCTTCATTAGAATTCCATATACATAAGTATCATTAAAACACAGAGCTGGCTTGTCCACACGTACAGATTTCCCAGTGTTAAATCATGGAATTATAACACTTAATGATGTTAGAAACAAAAAAAGTTTAGTCTGGCAACAAACCATCAGACAAGTACTGCAGGCCTGAAATTCACTGTAAAACTATTGCTTGGTTGCTGGGGGTTTTTTTTCACTCTACCCACAATGTCTGGAAACGACAGACTGAAGATTTCTTATAGTCATTGTGAATAAACACAGTGTGTGGGAGGGAGAGAACAGAAAAGCACCAGGGCTGCCGTTTGGCATGACATTGTAGGAGGGCAGGGATCAATCCGGAGAAGCGGGTCATGCCAGCAAGAAGCTCGAGGCTGCGGGGGCCTCCCTGCTCATGGAGTTCAGCCTTTGCCATCTCAGCAGTCAGGTAGCATGACCTTCATCATGATCTAGGTCTACCTTGAAGTTATTTAGATAATTCCCTTTCCTCAGCTAGGACACTATTCCTGGATCTTACCCTTCTAACACATGGGGATTACCTTCTGGTAATTTCCAGCCTATGTTTATTGAAGACCAGTTTATATCCCATACCTAAGCTGTCCTTCAGATCAAGTCTCCCTGAGGGCCATTCCCTGGATAATATATTTGCAAGTGAGCATATTCCCTCTCAGTCCATGTTTTACCAGGCTAAACATAGACCCTTTGCTGTCTTCTTGAATGGCAGCTTCTCCTTTCCACAGACAGCCATAATAATGACTGGGGTTTCCAGGCATCTCTTCTGGACACTGGTGATCAGACCTACGTATTTGCAGTCCATAGGATGGGTATAGATTTGAAGGTCGTCTAGAAGGTCAATGCTGTCATTGTAAAAGTAGCCTTACTGTCTTGAGGGACTTTGATGCTAGAGGTAGACAGTGATTTACCATCCCACTCTCTTTGGCAAAAATAGTTGAATTCCCTGGTGACATTTTGAAATGCAGCCAAGGGAATGTATAAATAGGACAGGCACCTTTGTGAGTGTGGGACAGGGTGGGCTAACAGCACAAGTCCGGTCACACAGCGCTCTACCACCCTCCGCGGCTGCGGGCTCTTCCACTTCACGCCTCCCAGGCTGCTGATAAGCTGGCCTTCATGTGAGCAAAGTTTAGGTGCATCCTTATATTCTGTCTCAGTGAAGATTTGGACGTGACAAAAGGATTCAACATAAAACAAGTTTCAGAGTAAGTGACAGGGGGATTAAAATCCAAGCGGAGCATAAACATACAAGGTTAGCATCCTCAAAATGAAATTACTTTCTCCTTATTGTTCTTTATAGACTGCATATTGACCATGAAAGTGAACTGTTTTCTGTAGCATGTTCAATTGACTTCGGGAAACTTCCTTAAATCAAATTGGAAATGTTTTGAGATTTCTCGGGAGAATAAATGAGAAATAAATAGCAAAGCAGCATTTCGCTGAAGTGTCTAGTCACCAGTCATCATTAGATCTGACAGACAGAACAAGATGTTTAGAAAACTTATTGAATATGGTCTGTTATCTAGCTATGTACCAAGGCTTTTATCTGATATATCTCTGGTTTTCTTTATATAAAAAGAACTGTGTTATATTTACAACAAAAATATCTGTTTATCCTAAGGACCTTGTTGTCTACAGTATGTTGTTTCTGAGCACTATACAATTTATTTTATGACAACATAGTTCTCTCTGGTTTAATATTGCTGTGAAAAATTAGGAACATTACAGTTTGTCTGGTGAAGGGCAGAAAAAAATCTGCTCTTATTTATGCTTGAATAAATCGAAAACAACCGTTGACTTAAGTTGCTCATCTAGATACCCACTGCTGTACCAGAGGAGAAACTCATCCACAGAATGCCCATTTTTTTCCATCACGGCTGTCCCTGCATGGCTGAGCCCAGGGTCCTGATGGTTAGTGTGCAAACACTTTGAAAAAGTCATTGTCCTCCAGCTTAGAAGTTCAGCCTTGCTCTGACCCTAGCTCCAGCCTTTCTCTGCTACATTACAGAGACTCAGAAACTTCAGAAACCTTTTCCCTGGGTAGGGACTTACAGGCCATGACCAAGGCACTTAAGCTTCTTCTGGATAAATTATATTGAGCTCTTGGCATTCTCTAAGCTTTTCCAGACTTCAGATCATTCTTGCAATACTTTTCTGAATCCTTTCCAATTTATCAGCATACTCTTTAAACTGGGATCCAAGAAGTGGTCAGTTTGTTCCAGTAATGCTCTCGCTAGTGCCTCACAGAGTGATAATTTCTCTTCTCACCTCTCATCAGTATTTTCTTCCCCTGCAGCCAGGGGTTGCTTTAGCACTTTAGCCACTTGGCTAGACTGGGAACCCATCAGCAGTCAGCTATCCACCATGAAACCATTTCTTGGCCATAGCTTGCTGAAATACAGTCCCGAGTCCTATCATTGGTACCCGCATAAAAATATTCCAGCTATGCAGTTCTGTCTCCAGCAATTCACCCCAGCAGTAAAAGGCGCATTACTCAAGGAAGCCCAGACTGCTGTGCCACCAGATAGCTCTGAAGGGCTGCCCTTTATCACCTGCCCCCCTGCTTTTTGCAGCCAGGTCCCCTGGGGTGTATTTGCACCCTGGCTACGGAGGACGTTGATGAGAACAGGACCATGAGCTGGCACTTTGTGGCATCCTGGTGAGCACACTCCACTGGGAGACTGGTTTCTCAGATATAATTACTTTCTGAGATCTGTCCATTAGCTGATTTCTGAGCCTTTTGATAAGGGTTTGTATTGCCTTGTGTACCGAAATGGTTATTTTTTTTAACAGAATGTCATGCATTATCAAATGAAATGCCTTACAGTGTCGAGTTTGGCAATGCTGTTACTTTTATCAGTCAAACTGCATCTCAAAGAAAAAGCAATATCAGGTTCGACAGAAATACTGCTCTGTACTCATTTGCCTATGCATACAAAAAAGCAATCAATCTGCAAAACCTCAGCAAATAAGAAAATATATTCAGTTATTTAAATGTTCAAAGAAAAAATCTTTAGTTCATCCGCTTTGCAATATTCCTGAAAACAGAAAGGTTTTTACTCCTTCCTGATATTCAGCAACTCCCATAACATCTGAGACAGCTAATTTCACTCTCAAGCCATTTAAAGCAGATGGATTGTAGTCATGCACAAAACTCTCTAATGAATAAGTAAAACTGGTTACTTATTATATTATATAATAGCCATTTGTAAAGAACTGATCATTGAAGCAGTTGAAGTTTTCAGTTTCTCTCTGCCTTGCTTTATTTAATTGCCTTTGTCTGCCTCGGTTTTGTTGTGCATTTACTGCCATCCAGTGCTTCTGTGAGATATGACTCCGCCATCCACTGCTAGGAGCTAACCCAAAGCAAGAATATGTGGCTCTTAATGAATTCGTTGACCTCATTTGCAGAAGAAGTGCTACAGGTATTTTACGGCAATAAGCCCACGCATCGCTCCGCTGTAGCAGCGTTTTGAAAAGATGCGGTATCTGACTGTGCTGGCAGCTTCATAATGATGGGGCTTCGATTGTCAGACCCTGCGGGTCGGGCTTGTCTGCCCAGCCTTGGAGGGGGCTGATTTGAGCTGCTGGTTTGCAGGTGTCAAAGAGAAGAGGTTTCATGATGAGTACTTTAAATAATGGTTTGCTTTGGTTTTAAAATGTTAATCTTTTGGGTGTTTTTTTTTTTAAATTCCCTATGCAGGTTTTGCTTTTGCATTTTGTAGTCTGCAAGTATTCAGAGAGTGTGCTACTTCTGCTTCCCTGGAAGATAAAGCTGCGTACTTGAAAAGAATCCATTTTACTGGGATGATTTTTTTTTCTTTTTGGACAAAAATCACACTTCGTAAGATCTGCACACCTTTATGCAATGTCTAAGAAAGTTAAATTAGTGAGGATTTCAATTTTAAAAGATCCAAATTTTTCATATTTTCATGAAATGTCAGGTGGGGTTCATAATGAACAGTCTATGTAACAAAAAAAAAACCTGGTACTCCCACATTTTACTAAGTCTGAGTGTCTTAATTCTGCGAGGAATAAACCGCATGGGGCTTTGGAAAGGCCAAAACTGTTATTTCAGATCTCATGAGGAGATAGGCAGAAGATGGACCAGGTAAATGAGAAGTTTAGGGCTGTGAGCTGGAGAGTCAGGCTCAACCCCGATCCTGGCCAAGTCATTCAGACCAGGATTTTGAAGCTCTGTATATACTCCTTGGTTTGGGTGCATATGAGATACCTAAATAGCTTTTTGTATCCAGCCATCTTCTTTGTACTTTCAGGGTTTACCAGCTAGTAGCATTTTCCTTATTGCAACAATATAATACATTGTGGTGAAAATTTACTTAAGGAGAAATGTATATTTGTGTATTTAAACTGATGTCTATTTTGCCATTATATGGTGACTTAAGGAAGCCAGAACTTGTAGTATACAGCACTCAACCACTTTTTTTTAGTGTGTGGGAGGTCCAACATTGGAACAGGCTGCCCGGAGACCCCAGCTGTAGGGTCTCCATCCTTGGAGATATTCAAAACCTGACTGGACATGGTCCTAGCAACCTGCTGCGACTGACCCTGCTCTAAGCAGGGGATGAACTAGACAGTCTCCAGGGGTGCTTCCAGCCTCGGCAATTTGTCGTTGCATGGTACAATATACAGATTTGTCCTGAAACAAAATATTATATAGATGCAGGAAAATACTGTACACCAGACCTAGTCAAAATCATAGCCAAAGACTTTAATTATGTTCATGAGCTAACTGCTTTTCACTTTCTATTAAGATAATGAACCTCTAACGACAGAGCAACTCATAATAGCATTCATAAATACCGCATAATTTAACTTCCAATATACTAAAGTGTTCAAACACATGCTTAAGTATCAGAATAATCCTACTGTGATCGATACTCAGATTTAGGCTAAGCACGTGTTAGATGAACACATAAGCTTTACCTCTTTTAACACTTCCACTGCTCTGGTATCTGTATTCCAGACCATGGAGCTGGCTAATTAAGGGCAAAATAAAGGTTTTATGGATACTAGAAGCTGGTGTGTGTCCAGGAGAGATAGAAGTGAACTGGGAGACCGAGAGCCCAAAGAAGGGAAAACCTGGCCCAGAAAACACTTCCTGGTAGAACCATAAATTCCCATGTAAAACTTGGAGCACATGCAGTTCAGCTACTCCACATATCCCAGGTAAGTTTGGCCTTTGCTTCTACAGCTGTATTTAACCAGGAAGGCTGGCATACATGAAGCCCCTCAGCTATCCTCATCCAGTTTTCCTGATCGTCTGGTCCTTGCCCGGCACAGCACCCCAGAGGTCACCCCATCCCCAGGAGCACACGTCCCATCAGGCACAGCGCTCCAGGAGCACCAAAGCCTTCATCTCCCCTTACCATGAATCCACCCTACTCATACACCTCCCCCAGCCTTCCCTTTCTGCTTGAGTAGAAGGAAAAAAGCCTCCGCAGCTCTCACCTGCGTGATGTGAAGGCCCACGTCACCCTGCACACCTGAGCAGCAGCGCCGAACTGCCGCTGAATGCTCTTTGCTTAGTTTCTGTCCCATAGCAGCAGGAGGCTACGAGGAACTGCTGAATGCAATGTTTCAGTACTAGGTTTTGTGCTACAGTGTTATATTTTACTTTAAAAATCTTGTTAATTAAAAATCTTTGCCTCAATTAATCTCCATGGCTTAGAGAATTTCAGCTGAACCCTTAAAAAAAATTCTTTTCCCCTTTATCATTGTTTCTAATTTTGCGTTTCTTTCAGAGTGGTGATTCAAAGAGGTTTAATCTGATTCAGTTTGCTTTTTAATTGATTCCAATGCCAGATGGTTTTACATCCTTCAAACACCTTAAACAGTGACAGCAGGGAAATGCAGATCCATTTTAACAACAAAAAAACCTGTCCTGAAGACTTCCACCCTGATCTAAAGCAGAACACCAAAAGCACAAAAATCTCAGACAGGACTTTGCTGAGAACATGTGTAGGAGACCTGAACCCTGGGGAGCAAACTGTAGTTTTTTGATCCTCAGCAGAAAATAAAACATTACTGGATTTTTTTTTTAATTACTTCTCTCTATGGCTTAAAAAATATCACAGGCACTTAAAAGAAATATCTTGAGGTTTGCAATTCGTGGGGGTAAGAGAGAGTTTGTTTGTTGGTCTCACTTTTTTTAAACAAAAGGTAGAGTCTGATCCTATGGCTGGATCCACCAGCAGCTTTTCCACCCACATGGGCCCACGTACACCTAAATGATGCTCTTACTTCTAGCCTGGCCCCAGATTGTCCTGAATGGGAGTACTGAGATCCGAATGAGCTTTGATACTGCTCTGCCCACAGCTCTAAATGGAAAACTGACCATTTAAGCCTATTTTGAAATAGGTTAAAAAGAATATGTAACACACTGAATGCTGAAATCACAGTTGAACCACAGAAAATAGGTTTGCTTTTGAAGTGGCAGAAGAAGACTGGGTTTGTTTTTTTCTACAAGTATCTGTAAAATTGGGCAAAGAGAGACCCCTTTGCCTTTTCTGGTCAGTGATATCTTTAAAAGACCGTAAATGCCATTTCTTCCAAAGTTTCATCTAACCTGTTCCCAGATGCCTGCACTATCGGTGTCTCAGCTCCCTATTTCACCATGGCCTAGTCTAGATTCATACTGTTAGGTTTGTCACAGTATCTAACCTACCTGTGCTCATGCTTAGTTTCTTCTCCTACAGTCTCTGAAGAACTCTTGACCTTATACATCTGCTGACATGAAAATATTTACAGTCTATGGTGCTATCCCAGTGATGTCCCTTCCTGTATCACATCACACCAAGTTTCTTCAGGTGGTCCTCCTCATGTTATCCAGATTTTAAATTCTCTTTGGTTTGTGCTTTTCCTATGCTTTTAGAAACTCTGTGAATCACATCAATCCCTCTTTTCAATTTTAATTTTGTTTCTGGATCTGAAATGAGCATTGGCAGGTAAACATGCGATGGATACTCCATAGACTTGGCAGATCTGAGCATTAAAATAAGTGAAGGAAAGGAAAGGAAACCTTGCTTTGACTTTAGCCATGAAGAACGTTAAGTCTAATGCTTGCTTCCTGTGTGATTGCACCCAGAAATCTCTTTAGTCATTTCATAGTGCCTGATTAGACATAAATCCCACCAAAATCAAAAATATTAACTGGGCCCTGTCTAACATGAGAGCAATCTGGGAGTCAGCACAGCTTCTGAAGGTAACTAAGAAAATGTAGCACAGGTAAATTCATCAGATAGAAAAATGGGAGCTTGCACGAGTCTCCTTTTTCAAGTTCAGAATTTGATGCCATTACCAAACAAGTTTATAAAGCTCATCAGGAGCTTTCTATCAAAAGGATTTTTTGACTTACCATGACTGTGGGTAAATGATGGGGGGCATAGTTCCATCAAAGAGAGGATCCTCGGGCCCTCAGCCCTTCATATGTTCTCAGGAGGCTGACGAGGACCCACAAAGGTAAATGAGAGAAAGCAAAGTAGGTTGCTGCCTAATTGGCATTCTTTCCCCAGGATTTTTGGCTATGAGATAGCAAAGCCTGAAGACTAATGCCACAGGGGAAAATGGGAGCAAAGAGGACATAAACTCATACCCCCCCACACTGCAGCTTCAGGGACAGGTACGTGCTATAGATCGCAGCTTGAAGCAAAAAATGTCTAGATGTTTCCAAATTAGGTGGTGTTTTTTGAACAATTTGTTCAGATTTTTATGTGCACGCACATGAATATTCCAGCCTGCAACAGGACAAAACAACAAATGTTGAAGAACTCATTTTTCCCCTGGGATGAAAAACCTAATTTCTACTGGGCTGTAGAAAATAAACAATCCGCAGTAGCTTAGAGGCTTAATTAAAAGCAGACTATACCTGTGGTAAGAACTGGCAAACATTGACTTTTTAATGGCTTCTGTGAGCAATCAAAAAAAAACCCAAAACCTACTTGACTTTGCAGTGTAAGGAGAAATGCAATGCTGAAGAGCAGCCGGGATTTGGGACCCCGACCTTTGCTGATGGTACCCTTGGAGGTAAACAAGACTAAGACAAGCACTTAAGTGATACACACGATAAAAAATATTACTTTAATGAGATGTATTTTATAGAGCTGTGTGTTTTTACTGCCAGGCCATGATTAAGACCTAATGAAAAACAGAAATAGAAGTGCTTTTGAGATGGTGGAAACAAAATTTATTACCCCCACAGGTCGAACGGCAAAGGGATCTAAGCCGGTTTCCCAGCCCTTGCCGTGCAGACAGGGAGCCGCTGTGAAGCGATGCAGCTGGCCACCTTGTGGAAAGTGCAGTAACACTCAGCAGAGATTACACGGGCAGGATTTGAAAGAAATTACACTAAAACCTGCAGAGTTTAATTTTATTTTAAGGGATTGTTTACTGTGAACCTTCTAAGAAAGACCCTCATTTGCTCTAAGGGCTGGCTCACAAGTAAATAGAAAGCCATCATTACAGAGCTGAATAGGATTCAGCTGTCCTTAATACACGTTCCAATAAGAAGAAATAATTAATAGCCTTAAACAGGATAGCAGATGAACAGAAAACAGTTCCTGTCAAATTCTCATCCTTGTCACTGCTCTAAAACACACTCTAAGACTCATCCCATTTGTGTGAATGGTTTCTAAATGGCCCATTTTTTTAAAAGTCCCTTTTTTCTGTGCTGAATCTCCCTCCTAGAAAGAGAGCCACATTTCAGATTAATAGTAGTGCCGCAGCTAGTAGACCCCCTGCAAGCATAGCTCTCGTCACCGCAGCGTTCACTGGCTTTTAGTGAAGTTCACTCCACACTGATTCATTACTAGGGAGAAGATGTAATAGCAAATTCTTTCAGCCTTGCTGACTTGTTCATCTGTTAGTCAAATAAACAGAGCAGGAGGCTGCTTAATTTGGTAACAGGAAGGCTTTCCTCATTGAAATATCACAGGCAATAAATAACCATTGAGTGGGTTTTCATTTGTTCCCTTGATTATTCCATGTCTGTAACAAAGAGAATTCGTCTGGTGTTATGTTTAAATGAAGAAAACAATATATATCATCATTTGTACCGAAGTCATACAGGGGAAACCTAAGATGTTTGCAAAGAAAGTTTATAATGGAAAATAAACCACACAAAATTTATAACCAACTTTAATCCTTTCTCTTCTTTCTTTTAGACCAGCTCATTACAGAAGGAGAACTGAATTTCTGCAGAAGCTGCCTTCACTCACAGGCCTCTGATGAGCAATCAGCACTGTGCACTGAAGCATGAACTTTATATGTGTACAGAAATTCACAGTTCAACAAATTCCCCAGATCAACCTGAAGTTGGAATAACAACAGAATTAGATGTGTTATTACCGATAGTGACCCAACACCTTCATTCTTCGTCTTTCATTTACCTTTCCCTTTGCCTGCATCCAAAATGACAAGCTGAGTCTGTCTTCACTCAGTCACTTCTGTGATGAAGTGTTTGATGAAATTTCTGCAGGCCAAAAGTATTATTGTTTTCTTTTTAATTTTGATGTTGTTTTTCTTACGTTGCTATTCACATAGAAGCCACATATGGATGGAAGAGATAAAGGAAAATGTCATGATGTACGGGGCTTTGAATTAAAATAAAGTTCTTGCAGCCCAGTTTTTTCATGTAGGAAAACACGTGAAAGATCCTGCATGTCTTCCACTTTTCCAAGAGGAATCACTGGGTCATTTTATCTTGGCCAGTGAAAGCAGCAACAATTTCAGACTGCAACAGGTGGGATAATTTTAGTATCTGTTGTTGACTACAAAGCAAACTTCTCATCCAAATATACCTCCTCCCCGCAAGCCTGCCACCGTGTCCCTGGTCACCGTGCTCTCCGAACAGCAGCTCCAGCTCCTCTGAGCCGCACGAGCCACAGCAATGGGCATCTCTGTGACACTGACAACGGGGAGCCAAAACGCCGGCGTCTCTGGGCTGACCCAGCACCTGCAGCCAGCACAGAAGACAGTGTGGTTTCTGCCAGGGTGTCAGCAGTCTGCTGAGGTAGGCAGATACCGGTATTAAATTACAAGGATTTATTAGGTCCAGCATTTTTAGCGTATCTTGGCTTCCCTTCTGCAAACTAGTCTGCAATGCTTGCAAAGGCATTAGTTTCTTTCTGTGGCACTGGGGAGAAGGACGCCCACGCTCTTAGGGTTGTGGAAAGCGAACCTAAAATCCGTAGGAGCCTTTTTGAAAAGATCTATTCATTTAATAGTTGGCAAAGTATATTATACATATATATATATATTCTGAGGCAAAGTAAGGAAAGGTGGCAGTCTCAATTTTGGATTTACTAAAAGCACTTCAAGCATCTCTCCTACAGAAGATGGACCCAGGAGCAAGTCTTGCAGTAGCAAGGCATTGCTGGGCCACGATGACACTGGAGGGGTTTGCAGGAACGTGTTGCCCAGCTCCCAGCTTTGCGGAGCCTGTTTTCTAGAGCAGGACATCCCACTACGCATCACATGCTCCCAACCAGGCTGCCAGCACCGCGTGTTCATGAACAACTAACACATTTACCTACAGGTAAAGGGAGGAAGGTCAGGAAAAAAACACCATAAAATCAGTATCTAGCTTTTTTTCTTTTTTGCACCACTTATTACAGCTGGAACCAGGGGCAGACAGACCCTAAAGCCAGGTGCTGGGACAAGAGTATTTCCAGTTGTGCCTCCTGCCATGCAAAGGCTGCTGCAGCAGCTGTAAGCAGCAGCCTCCTGCCTTTGAAGTTAAAGTTTCCTCACTTCTTGGGTGACCCAGGATATTACAAGATCCCCATTTTGTCTACTTCAGAAGTAAAAAAGAATTTGGCCTTGAATAGCAGGTGATATTTTTATATTTCAGTTCAAACTTCTTTCTTAACAGGAAAATGAGAGGGGCTTTTAGATTTCAGATGCCTCATAAAAATACTCGTAGTAACTTTACTTCAATAACCCCCATCTGTTGTAATTGGGACTTCAGACTCCTCTCGCCTCATACAAGTCTTAAGCCAATGTAACATCAGCGACACCAGCAGCACAGAGTCTGCCACTTCATCTTTTTTATTTTATTTTGTTACCTTAACTTTTCCTCTTCTCCCTCCCCCCAGGTTGGGCAATACTTCCAAGATTTTTGGTCACGAAAATCTCTTTTATGTAATACATATTCCATTAAACCAGAGATTTTTGGAGTCAGCACGCCCTTGATGTATGAGCTTAGTAAGGATGAATTTGTAATGGACCCAGTTTGTGAGGAAAGGGCACTGCAGTGTGCACCCGTCCCTGGGTCAGACCTGTTTTCACGTCCCACTTGCTGCTGGCCAAGGGGTGATGGCTGTTGTCTGCCTGTGCCAACCACGTCTTACTGGTACAGCATCCAGTATCATCTGTCCCCACACAAGGCCTGTCAGCAGGGTGGGAGCATCCTTCCAAATGCTGGAGGGCATCACAACTCCTGCTGGCATCAACAACCAAAACCACCCTGTGCAATGATTCTTACAGATAAGAAACACATTTACTTTATTCACTGAAGGGATAAATACATTATCATATTTTGAAACAGCCCCCAAAAGACTAAAAGAAATGCAGGTGTGTCCGGACAGCGCCAGCTTCCCCCCCGGTGCTGCCCGAAGGCTCCTCTCCTGCTTCTGCCCCAGCCACCTGCCCAGTGGGTCACCCTCCACGCCCTCCTCCGCAGCCATCGGCCCTGTGGAGCTCACCAGGCGCTTTGCACGCCCGCATTAGTGATGCCTTTCATTCCTTTAAAGTCCCCCCTAGCAAAGGCGTGTGTCCTGACGGGCAGAGGGGTGTCCTGTGGGGAGTGCTGGGGTTTTCTCCCTGTCGGTTCCCCTTTTGAGCCCCGCAGTTGAGGTCTCCTTCAGCCCTCCTTCAGGTCCCCCAGTGAGCTTCCTAATTCAAAGCTACAGGCCCACAAGCGCAGCATCACCTCTGCAGTTCTTCAGTTAAAGTGCCGAGGGTGGTGGCACATGGAGTCCCAACACCCAGCTTTATGGCTGCGAGGACTTGAGGGTCCAAAAAGTTTGGTAACCAAGTTAACATCGTCAGAGGTTTCCCTTCCCTGGTACCGCCGCAGCGGGGCCAGATTCCTCACAGAGCACATGTTTGATGTCGCACCAGTGATTGTCCCTGAAGGTATTTTAATTAGTTTGAGCTGGCTTATTCTACCATAGGGGATCACAAAGGTCCTGTAGCTTTATCGTCACAGAGCTCTGAGCTGATGCGTCTGATAGCAGCCTGCATCAGATCTGTTTGCCATTAAATCATTAGCGGTCCATAAAAACTGAAAATAAATCAGGCTACTATTCACCAGCCTTTGGCCATTTCCTAATCTCCTGAAACACACAAAAATAGCTATGCTAATGACACTGTTATGAATCTGGTTTTCTTGCTCGTCGTTACCATTTAAAGTGGCTTAAATGGACTAGTAATC
The DNA here is from genome assembly GCF_000690835.1 of Fulmarus glacialis. Lineage (NCBI taxonomy): Eukaryota > Metazoa > Chordata > Aves > Procellariiformes > Procellariidae > Fulmarus > Fulmarus glacialis. The sequence continues at coordinate 89,900 of NW_009195834.1, read as the reverse complement.
ACCATAGCAACAAAACAGCAGTCAGGAGGACTACTATCAAGAGAATTTGGTGTCTTAAAAGGGAATATGTTTTTTTACATCTTTTCAGTGAAACCTGGGTTTCTTCTGATTTTGAACCTGATAACAGACCAGAAAGAAACAGGAAGAAAATATGAACATTCTCATGAAAGCACTGAATATCCCCAAATCTACACTTATTTATCGAGGGAAAGTTTAAGGGGTATAAATAGGGAAGCAGTAGGAATTAGTACATCAGGAAGGATCTAAGTATGCATTGGGGTAAATAACACATTCCAGTAGCAAAAAGGCAATGTTACACCTGGGAAAGCAGATAACTGAGGTCTGGAAGAAGACCACAGTGTCTTGCTGTACCTCAGGCTTCAGGGTTTTTTTTTTCATAATGACTTTTCCTGCTTCTGCCTCCTCCTTCCATTGGTAAACACACACAGATCCTTAAAATGACCTGTCATGGTATACATCACAGTGTAACATCATTATTTTAGTTGTTCCTTAGACACTGGCAACAACAGCTAATTACATTATTGGTGAGAGATAAAAATTTTTAAAAAGTGTATGCTACTGCCTGCCTTAAAAAGCTTAGATCTGTCTACAAAAAATAATGACATTGAAATAGCTGTTGTCTGTTGTCTCTTTCCTACCCTTCCCTGTTTCTGGAAGACTTGATAGGTCTAAGTCAAAGAGATATAACAAAACTGTTTAAAAAACCCTCTCTCTTTTTTTGTTTTAAATACTGAATCATACCTATACATATGCCCGACAAACTCTCTGGATAAAACATCCTCCTGAGAAGACGGAGCCAGCTGCAGCCGAGGTCGGGGCGCTGGGATGTGCCTCTGCCACGAGC
>NW_009195834.1:88575-88815 GCF_000690835.1 Fulmarus glacialis | reverse complement strand
AGCCCGCCTGCCTGCATGCAGGCATCGTTTAGCAGCCTTAGAGGACAGGGTTCTGCAGTGCACAGTCCCTTCCAACCCTATGAAAAGGCAGTGGGGAGTATTTTCTGCTCTGGAGGGGCTGCCCCTTGGCGTGCCGCAGTGCCACGCAGCGCGGGGACTGTGCCCTGACAGCCGAGGCACGAGGCGGGGGTAGCCGGCGGGGGGTGGAGCCCAGGAGCGAGCCACGGGCGGAGGCCGGGG
>NW_009195834.1:77343-88554 GCF_000690835.1 Fulmarus glacialis | reverse complement strand
AGCGGTAGATGGCTACCCCCAGCCACGCTGGCCAGCCCCGGGCTGCTCAAGTTACCGATTAAACACCACAGACATCGCACCCTCGAAGGCAAAGACCTTTTCCCAGCTATTTCCAGCCTGTTCGCCTTGCCGGAGCCTGAGGAAGCCGCACACGTCCTGCCAGAGATGAGGCCTCTCCGTCCCTCCCCACCCTGCCTACAGCTGCCAGGCCTCTGCATCAGGAGGGGTGAGAAATTATATTACTTCAGGTTTTAGCCTCCACCTTGGGACAAAGGCATTTCAGTATTTCAGAGCACCTGGATTAACCACATTGCTTCTCTTCTTGGAACGCACAAACATCGTTTTCTTCTTTTAAGGAGCTTGGGTGCACGTCAAAAACTTGCATCCAGACACTACCATAATCACTAGGTTCAGAGATCTTTTCCAAGACCTGCTGATCTGCAGCCAGGGACTGTTTGCACCTCAGTGCTGACGAGTGTGTAGAAACTGCTGACAAGCAGATCTAATGCAGCACACTTCCTCGAAGTTCCTTTCCTACCTTATTAAGTACCAGCAGACACAGTCGGCTTCAGGTTGTACCCAGCCATGCCCAGGGCTCGGGGAGGATGCGGGTCATCTTTAACCGTGAGCTGAACGCAGCAGGACCTGCCAGGCGAGAGCTCACAGGAAAACACATTGGCTAAATACCCACCCCAGAGGTCTCAGAGGTGCCCAGCTGAGCAATGCTCTGGGTGATGGAGACTTCCAGCTCCAGCACAGCACAGCAATCCTTGTTCCACATGGGGACGAGCGGCTCTTCCCCATCCTTTGCACAGGAGCACGTCACCCTCACAGCTCAACAGGCTCCTGCACGTTACCCAACCCACTGCAGCAGACGACAGTCAAGCACTGGTGACAAAGGCGCCTGCTGCTCATTAAAAACATATAAAATTAGACAGATTGCAATGTAGCTCTTCCTAAAGAAAGCATCAAAACCAACATCTGGTAAACACACTTCAACTTCATCCCCTGCAAGGGCATCCCTTTAAATTAGTTAAGTGTCTCACTCACCAGCTGTATTTCAGCAACAAACGAACAGAGGGAAAGGGTTTTCAGGTCACCTCAGCCACATCAACAGTGAAAGAAAACGGAAACTAAGGGTGCCCCGACACGAGTCCAGCCCAGCACAGTGCAGGTCCCCTGGCTCTGCTGGCAGTGCTTCTGGTCTGCAGACTTGGCCTCCGAAAAGGAGAGACCAAGTAGATCCTGCACCTCAGCCACACAAAACAGTACAAAACCAGGCAGAAAGAGTTACCCTAATAAAAGAAGATAAACAACGCAGGACAGGCAAGTGCCTCCTCTGTAATGGTGCTCCTCTGTCCTCAGCATTACTCCACTCTCATGAGACCCCACCTGGAGCACTGCATCCAGCTCTGGGGTCCCCAGTATAAGGAAGACATGGACCTGTTGGAGCAGGTCCAGAGGAGGGACATGGAAATGGTCAGAGGGATGGAACGCCTCTCCTATGAAGACAGGCTGAGAGAGTTGGGGTTATTCAGCCTGGAGAAGAGAAGGGTCCGGGGAGACCTTGTTGCAGCCTTTCAGTACTTAGAGGGGGCTTATAAGAAAGATGGGGACAGACTTTTTACCAAGGCCTGTTGCTATAGGACAAGGGGCAACAGTTTTAAACTGAAAGAGGGTAGATTTAGATTGGACATAAGAAAGGAAATTTTTTATGATGTGGGTGGTGAGACACTGGAACAGGTCTCCCAGAGAAGTTGTGGATGCCATCAAAGAAGCTTTAAAGCACCTACATTTGGGGTTTAATACCTATTGGAGATCCAGCCTTGCCAGAAATCAGAAGTCCGAGCAAGTTTGTCACTACTGTGCCCCCCCCCCCTCAGTGTCCCATTGCACAGCATGTGGCATCTCACACCAGGTGCTCAGGTCTTCTCTCATCGGCTGATTTGTTTCTCAGCAATCTAATGCAACTGCCGAAATGACACTGCTGAAAGCAGGGGAAACGTGTCTTTCATCAGGGCTTTCCTGACAGTGATGAAAAAACTCTAATTCCTAAAAACAAGAACTAAGACTTAGAAGTAACTGAAAACTAGAACCTGTATTTTGATTTTATATTCTCCAGCGAAAATGTTAGCAGAAAGGAGGATTATAATACAATGTTATAAAGCATCTCAGCCACAGAGTAACATAAAGGAACTTGCGTGATGCATTTTCACATGGACCGTACAGGTCAGGCTCCCAGAGCTGCTACAGGAACCTCTTAACATCAGCAGTACCTCAGGTCACAGGCAGTGACAAGGGCCAAGCCACGGCCAAACAGTCCCCACTCCAGCCTGGTGCTGGTGAGCTCCATGACTCAGACAGCTGATGCTTTCGAAAAGCAAGGGAGCAAAATCAGAAAGACAGAGGTAAATACAGCAAGCGTTGAAATTGCTGGCACCAGTGCAAGGATGCAGATGTGGGTGTGTTTAACAGTGAGATAGTATTTTCTTTGCAGACTAAAGGTATGAGGGCATAACAGGAGTGGGACGTACCTCATCTGAGAATGCGAGTTACTCCTATCTAGGTTTTAAAAGCATCAAGTGTTAGAAACTGTGCATGCATGAGAAAAACGCTCATGCAGTCATATGCCAACAGGGATCTGGAAAGCCTGAGCTTTCCCCCAGCAGCCGCCACTGCTGGTACAACCAGCGTCACCTCTGCACGCAGCTTACAAGTCAAGGATGAGATTTCTTGCAAAAATTCAGGACGCCAGCACCACCAGCAACTCCCTTTTCACACAGGCTCACAATCTGATCCTGTATCTACCTGCATTTTATAGCAACCCATGTCTGATCCTCTGAAGCTGGGTCGAGTACAAGTCTGCCCAAGCTGCGCTTTAAAGAGGTGATGAGCACTCGGCATAGGGGTAACACAGGGAGGTGTTATGCTTCCTTGAGGGGGCTGCAAGGAATGAGATAAAACCATTTCTGCTGGTTATTCTCCCACCCCCTTTTGCTAAAGGAGGCAGCACAGCTTCCTTCTGGCAAAAACTCATCCTAGACCCAACCCTCTAGAGGCCAAACTTCCCAACAGATTTAACTAAAAAGTGATTAACCAGCTAAAGCAGGCAGGAGCACTCCCAGCCTTGCAGAATCGCAGCTCCAGGCGATGCCAGAGGAGTCTCCCAGCGACAGGAGCACCCGAGCGGTGCCACCATCTCCCGAGCCGCGCGGTGGCCCTCGGCCCCTGCGGGAGCAGCTGGAGGCAGCTTCGGGAATGGGGAGAGCTGCAGGGCCACAATGGCTGGGCAGGGGCTAAAGGCCTGGAAAAAGGTGGCCTACCTTCATGCGAACGCATCTGCTGTGCACTGGAAGGGAAGATCTTGGCCCGTTTGTCAGTGCACACAGGTACGTGCCCAGAGGCACAGATGCAGAAAGGAAAAGGTAAAACTGGAGAGTAATGTGGGTTAAAAAAACCCCAACAAATAAATCATTTTTTTTATTTCAATTTAACAACATCCAAGATCCTTACTTGTGATTTTTTAGGAGGAGAATGCACTGCCCTGCAGATGACAAGTCTGCTCCTCCTGCACGGGTGCTCCGAGAGAGCCGCCCCCACCTGCCCCGGCGTCCCAGAGGGACCAGCCCCACTCGGCCCAGCGCTCCCCCGCGCACTCGGCGCTGCCGGCAGAGCCGCAGCCCCTGAGACAACATGCTCAGACGGAAAGCCCACGACCTCTCCTGGCCGTGCTTCCTGGCTTCCCTACAACCACCCCTGCTCTGATGGCAACAGCCCAAAAAACTAGATGAGCAACTACCACCCCCTCCTCACCTTCTTTTTGCCCGCTCTGGTTGAAGTTTTGAGAGAAGGAGCAGGAGGAAAGTCAGTGCTTGAAGGAATCGGTTTTAGCAGGTTAAATGTAGCTCTAACAGCAGCATATCAACTCTCTAAATATTTGCACAATGAGGTTTTGTCCAGAGTTAACTTGCACACACAGACGTTAAGTTTTAGCTCAGTTTCTTTGCATTATTCTTTAGTACTACAAACTCAGGACCAGCCTTTAATGTTTACCCAATTTATGTTCCAAAGTTACCTCCGAAATCTGATGGACATTGCAAAACTGAAAAGGGGAACATATAGAGGCAATTGTATATATCAGCTCCATTACAGTCACCAAAACCACACCTGGGGCTGCAGATCCAAGGGCAGCTAAGCCAGCCTGTAACAGCTTGCCGTGCTGGAACGGGAGACATACACTGCTCTTCTCATTGCTCTCAGGTCCTCTGCTGGGTTTCTGCCATTTTAGGAAGGTCTGGTGAGCCCTAGGGCTGGCATAAGGTCAGTGGCAGGAGGCACGGAGCTCTTAGTTTGGTGTGAAACAGTAGTCAGCTTAAAATTTTGCTGAAACACAGGCCAGAGTTTGGGCTTTTCAGGAAGGTGTTTACCCAGCTGGAACTGGAGCCTGGCACACCTGTAGAAGTAGGCATTCAAGGGCTCCTGTAGGTTACAAGTTAGGAGAAAGCTGTATGGTGCACAGTAAGGCTTCACTAAGCAGTCCACGTTGTCAGGAATATAAACAACAAACCTACTCAAATATTAGGAATAATCTCAGGCATGAGTTAATAGAGCAGTACGTCCAGGTTGTTTGCTGAGGCCATACATGATTTTTGTGTCTGTTTCTTTTCCCCCAAACTCACCAAATGCAACTGATATTCGCCACAGTGACCTCGCATGAAGACCACAGTGGTCGTATTTGAAAATGGCTGTTAGGGCAATACAATAAATCCACATTCTTCACATGAATATTCTTAATACACTTTTTGATATATTTAAAAGCAAAGTCTCAACATATTTACACGTCTTTGAAGACAGCCATCTCCTCTCCTTTTCCAAAAGCCCTTCTGAACTCTGCTCAGCCACAGATGGTGGGGGGAGCACCCACAGCCATCACAAATCCAGTTTTGGACTCAAAGCTGCCTGTCCCCAGCATCCCATCTGTCCTCCCTTCCAGCACACACCATTTCAGTCCTGCATCACCTTGACCAAGTCCAGGGCTTAACTTTCCTCTGCTGTGCTTTGCTTTCCTTGGAAGGTGCCCAGAGCCACTCATCTTGCAGAAGGGTTTGAGCGCAGACACAGATGCCACCACTCCATGAGCTATGCAGTCGGGGTTGCTTATTTTGGGAAGTCGTAGGGTCAACACACCATGAGTAACAATGTGAAGCTCCATCTATGAGCAGGAAGATGGTTTTCTGAGGCATCTCCCCCACCAGGTGAGCAATGATGATGCCCTGTGTAGCTTTGGAAACTTTCCTAGAGCATGTCACTAACGAACACCATTCAGGTGTTTCCTGCAAGCATTCAAAACACAGGGTACTGCAAGAAAAACCCATCTGAATACAGGAAAGCCTTGCATTAATATACTAAACCCCACCCCCTGAGAGTGAAGAAAGGTAAATGTTACCATTATATATATACATTCCACATAGAAATGTCCAATGGAGGTTGCTGTTAGCTCACACTCCAGGACCCACCCCCAGCTTTTTCCAAATAGCATCCAGAAGATTTCATCTTTTTCCCCCCAGTCTTTTTTGCAAAGAGCTTCTTTTGGTCCCAAATACTTCTCATACAGATCCCATTTCTGCAAATTTATAGGCTTGCATGATATTTTTTAAGGATTGTTGGGTTTAGAAACAGCTCATGTGACTTTTATTCCTGTTGTGTGGCTCGTTAACATTTGTGAGTGGCTAATGACATGTCTGGTCAGAGGAGACAATTTCTCAAAAACCAAAACCAACACTCAATATAGTTGTTTGGTTTACAGACTTTATACCAGGAGCAGTCCTCCCCAAATACTTACCCGACCTAAAAAAAACTACGGAGAGGATTTTCAGAAGTTCTCAGAGTTAGCTGTGAGAGGGTAAAACCTCATGCCCCGTGCTGAAGAGACTAGCATGGAGATGCCTGAGCAAATACTACCTTAGGTTCAAACAGTCCTTCCCAAATACCATTTTGCAACAGGCAGCTTCTACATTTATTCCTCTGCAGACGCATATTTTGCTCAACGTAGGCTTGCACGAGTAAAACTGGCTTTGTCGAGAAGAGATTGTCCGCTTTGAAGAGCTCGCTCAACAGTTTCAGGAAGCATCCTCTCCTTCAGTTGTGCAGGTCATCAGGGGCAAAGACATGACACATCAGCGTGAGAAAGAGGAAGCCACTGAGTAATTCAAGCCAGCAGACAGTAATTTAGCTCCAATTTACACAAAATGGAAGATTTAACATGCAGGGGCAGCTTTAGTGAACTTGTGAAATGTTCATCAGGACACAGTCAGTCAGTATTTCTAAATAATCAGGACTGAAACTATGAGGGTATTTTTGTCAGAGGAAGAAAACTGGAACAATGCTGAAGCAGAAGACCACAAATAAGAGGAAACAGGAAAGTTCTCAATTAAAAAATTGAGTAGTCACATAGATGGCAAACCAGAAATTTTGGCAGCTCAGGAATGAAAAAATAGCAGCTTCTCTTTGGACATAATTCAGCTTGAACTTTCAGCTAGACTGTAAGGTAAAAACCAGCCACAAATTACTAAATGAAGTAAGGATGAAGAGAAATTTCTCATCTACACAAGCAAGTGCTAGTAGGATTTTATCCATTCACATGAGGTCATTCAGAGATGAAATAAAGAGCAGGGGATAAAGAAAAGGGATGCAGTAGGCTAAATGGGCCAAGTGGTTTTGGAGGACAGTTTGTATGTGCACATGAGGAGAAGCAAGAGAGAAGCATAAAGGAAAACACATACAGAGAATTAGGGGAGGGTGAAGCGTAAGGCAGAGGCTATAGAATAACCAAAGTTAGTAGTTAATAGAAAAACAGTGAAAAAGGAAGACTGAAGGAAGTCATTCTCCACATGCAACTATTTTCCATGGAAACTGTCAAAGATGGAGCTTCAATAGAGGATGCAAAAGCAGAGATTTTGCCTAATTCACATCTCAAATAAGCTGCGAAGCTCACAAGGTACAGGGAAAAGCCGGGTATTTAAACACAGAAGGAAGTATTTATCTTCCCCTCATCTTCCCTCTCTGTCTCCCAACCAAATCCAACCTGGCCAAACACAGCATCAGTGCAGGCTAAATATCACTTCAAAGACATGTTCGCAACTACATCCTTGAGGCACTGCATTAAGCTCACTTAACTTCTAGAGCATCCACAGCCCAGTGAGGATGCTATTGCTGCAAGGGACTTTGCAATGCCCTGACTTCTCTTAATACAGAAAAGGAACCCTCACATCTTTAGTTCCTTTTTCTCATAATGTAGGAAAGGTATTTGAAGGGCTGAAAGGAGCCAGTACTTTGTAAGTGAAATATTTAGCTTATCCTAAAACTGGTTAAACAGAGGAATTTAGTGAATCCAGGGATTCAGTAGAGGAACTTGGACTTAAAGATTACTTAAAAGTAACAGCAAAGAAAATCCCAAGCTTCTCCAAGCTGAATGCTTTAACTGTCCTTTACGGTTAATCCTGGTACTGCGCAAGGCCATGCTTTTATCTGCTTGCCTGCATTAAGCCAGTGTGTGCCGGTGACACCCCGCAGACCACGGCCAGCATGCCTCCTTTCCTTGCATAGGCGTTGGAGTTACACAGAGAGCAGGTAAATGGCTCATTCAATTCATTTCTATTGTTTTCATGGGCTGCTAAAGTGAGCTTGAGAAAGCCAAGTGCTGTTTTCAGGAAGACTGCACCCTCCTCCCCAGCACCACGCAGTTCATGGCCAAAACGAGACTTCCAGGCTCCACTCTCTCCTTCCATGAGCCTTCAGGCAGGCAGGGTTGAATCCAATCTCTGAGTACTGCTGCAGATGCAACTCATCTTGTACAAATATTTAATGAAAAATGCATTAAAGCAGTACAAGCGTGAAGTTAAGTATTCTCAGAACACATAAAATACCAGCTTAAAAGCACCATTGCATTGCCAGATGCATCGCTGCCATCATGAGAAAACTAAATATTGAAATAAATAGAGCAGCACGCATTCACAGCTGGAGGATGTATCACAGACTGATCTATTTCAGCTGAGCAAAACACAGAAAGGAGTACTGTAGAGGCAAACAAATAGGTCTGGATTAGATGACCAGGCAGCTCACTCCTGGTATTACATTTCTAACTGCAGACAAAGGCCTGCGTACCCAGCGAAAGCCACTGCTGGGCAGCGAGCCTCCCTGGCATACACCATGGATAAAGAAGCCCTGCCATTTATCCCCAACAGGGTTACAGATTACACAGAAGCACAGCCAAAGGCTCAGCAATCACGTATGTGTCAGTGTGACCGATGAGCCGAAGTGACGGCAGACGCTGCAGAAGAGATGTGGAATGCTGGATGTGAAATGCTTCTGCTGAGCACACCTCCTGCATACCTCTGGGGTGGAAAAGGGTTTATTATTACCTCCAGTGTCCAGCTGTAGCACAGTCTGCAACTATTTGTTTCGTGGAGGAGCTCTGGCAGACACGAGTTTGTACACCTACAAACAGTCTCGTGTCACCCATGCCCTCCTGCAGTGGCAGCATCTTAGAAATCACTGGTTGCTTTTTCATCCCTTAAATTAACTGTATGATTGCAAAGTGACAGATGTACTTACAGACAAAGATCTAACCAGAAATATACATATGCTCTCCAATACATTAACAGGATTATTTAAAATAAAAGCATGTTCCTTGGGCTTCAAAAGCAGTGAGAACCAAAACCCACCCACCTCCCCCCCAGTGATGGACTTAAGGTGGCTATGAATCTGCCAAAAAGCACTAACTCACCTCATTTCAAGAAATCAGGCGTAGTTTTGATAGGTAAGTTATTAAAGTTTGTAAAAAGTGTTAGCACAAAGCATTTTTAGGTTTATTTAAATAAAAATTATAATTTATACAAGACTTTTTAAACAAACAAGATTTTCTTAAAAAATGTACAGGGCAAATCATTTCATTATTTCAATTCTTCATACAGTATAAGTCTTTTGTCAAACAAAAGTTACACTGATAATGAATTATTTACAACTTCAAAATATAGACTCAAACTTCAGACATAAAAATTTTAACATCCATTATATTTCAATGATTAGTAGAAATTAAACATCTGCCAAAATGTACAGAATTCAATAAAAACTACCAGTGTTTTTAATACAAGTTTAAGTAGCCAAAAAAAAGTACATCCTTTCATCTCTTCACGATTGGGTAAAATCTCTTTTCTCTTTGTCTGCAGGAACAAGGGTCGGGTTTTGCTGCTGGCATCCTGTGTGATGTTGCTACTAATAGCTTGTTTCATTCAATCTTGCCTTACAAAAGCTACAGTGCACGGAAAGGCATGATTTCATATTTCAGCTTTTTTTGCCTTTTGAATTTAAATGGTCACTGATAAAGAATTAAAGCAGTCAGTTTTCATCTCCCTTTTTTTTCTTCTCTTTAAAAGGGACTCAAACTAACCAATGCACTTCTAAAGAAGTTAAATCCAATTACATGTGAATGATCCAGCAATGAACCACAGACATCGACAGAATTGCAAATATAAACAGCAAACAGACAGAATGACAAGAACATCACTTTCCGCTATTAGAAAGTAGCACTTTACATTAAGTGGTACGACCCAGCCTGTTACTGAAGTACAGCAGGCTATACTGCAAAACTACATAGGAAGATTGGAATTTAAGGTGAACTTCAGTGTAATTATACAAGTCAAGTATACACTTACTCACTGTCCATCCCTTCCTGCCCTCCAAACCTGTGAGGGTGTAGCAGGAGGAAAAGCACAGGAGTACCTGCGAGCAAACACACCAAGGTTATCTTCTTGTGTCTCTGATGTTACATACGCCACAGGAGAAGTTCTGTAGCAGGAACCTGGACAACCCGATGTAAAGTGAACTTTGCAAAATATGTACATAGATGTTTGTCAGTTATATTACAACTCTATTTTTTTTAAAAAATCCAGTCTGTTTTGTATATATTAGAATGAAACAATGTTGCATTGCAGTTTGCACTAGGTTTACTGCTTTAAGAATTGCTAATTTTTACATTCGCACTGTTAAAGTGCAGATTAATTTTAAACGTCAACACCTCAGATTTTGTAAGAAGTTTATAATTTCTTTGTCCAGAAAAAAAATTTTAAGACCATATTGTACACGAGGCATTTCAGTCTGGGAAAAGGATAATGATTTCTTTTCTCCCTCTCCGAAGCCTAGGTATGGTTAATTGTCCTGGGACCATCAGCATAGGACCTATAGCTCCTCCAGGAACCAGAATCTAGGACAACCCTATAGACTAGGGTCAAGCAGTGAAGGGTGGGAGGGGGAGGAGGTAATAAGCGCAAGTCAACTGATTTCCTACTGAAACTGCTGTTATGATCAGAGTGAAGGTATAAATTACACTTGAAAAATGATACAAAAATAAGAAAAAGACCATGCTCTCCGTAAAAAATATAGTTTTCTGTTTCTTCAAAAAAAAGGATAACCTTAAACATACCCAGGGGATTTTTTTCTTAAGACAAAATGAATGAATCAGATTAGAATTTACATAACATTAAGCGATTTTAATGCCTACTTGTTAGCCACACTTACTATTCAAGAAAGCTTCTAGAAAGGAAAGCCAAATGATAATACACAGCAGTTACAAAAAGAGATTAATTGATTTTAAAGTAAGCTTGATGAGAAAAATTAAAGATCAAGGATTTTTACTTAAACATAAAAACCTGAATGTGTAAACTGAAGAAACCATAAACTGCCAAGCTAATCCATATTACACGGTGGCAAAATGGATTTCCCACCAGCTTCACTTATATTTTAAGTTTTCAGGCTCTGAGTTACACCATACCGAAGGAGGTGTCAGAAATGCACTCCTTTTTAAGGTCACGTAGAGACACGTTGAAGTGCTACTCTAAAGGGAGAACTCAAAAATAGCATTTTAGCCATTATGGTGGATTCTGCCCCGTTCTTGTTCACATTTCCACTCAGGGCACAGAGTTTTACCCTGTCAGTGTTTCACTTTACAATACCCAACCACATCACAGTATTCAACAGTAATTCTTCATATCAAGTTCATACTAAGTTCTTCATATCATACCTCTTCATGGCCAGACTGAAATAAGGTTTGTACCATTTGACTGCCACCTTCTTCACTACTGCTGCATTTGTTGAGAGATTTTAATTAAAAACTGTGCTAAGAGTTAAACACCCTCTGGTGTTTGTCTCCCCTCT
>NW_009195834.1:64855-77312 GCF_000690835.1 Fulmarus glacialis | reverse complement strand
TCCCTACACAGAAAGAAAATTCCTATTTAAAAAAAGAGAAAAAAATCCAATAAATTAAGTCCCATTTTTACGTAAGAATTTGCATCTCCATTGCTTTTTTTGGAGACATTCATATAACGTCTGGAGACATCCATACTACTCAACTCAAAAGACATAGCAAAGGAAAAGACATACTGGAAGGCTTGGCATAACTCCTACTGTGCTTTCATGCAAATGCAAATAAAATTCTAAACCTCTCAGATGGGTGCTATTATATAGAGTAGAAAAGCTTTCTAATATTAAAGACAAAGATCAATATGTGCTTTGCTGCTAGAAAGGCCTGAGAGAGTTTAGAGAAGGAGCACAGCCTTCCTGTTTTACCTGGCAGTTGAGTTTAATTGTTACTAAAATTTAATTTTGCAAGGGGAAAGACAGCAACATACCAATGCCCCTCAAATTATGCTTTGAAAAGGAACTAGTGCTTTCAGCTGCTATACTATAGTGTTATTACAAAGTAACTCAAGAGAAAAGCCAAATTAAAAAAAAAAGCCATGTCTCAGTTTAGTTTAATTATTCCCACCTCCCCCAACACAAAAAGCCTGCAAGTCTTTAATGCATTAACATACAAACACCTTGTACATACAACATGTACAATAGTTGAGCCCTTCTATGACAAGTTATCTACAGAAATACAAATATACGATGCCTAACATTTTAGGAACAACATTTTGGTGCCCTCTTTTATAAAAAGTATCTGCCTGCCTTCCTTCCTCTTACTTTGGTTAATTAGGAAAGGAACATATAAACTTTCTCCTCCAATTCACTGTACAAGCAATTTAAAAGTCTACACAGGAAAAATTGAACCTAACCAAACCAGTAAAATACCCTTCTGCAATGCAAGAATTAGCAAGAAGGAGTTATTTTAAGTGCCGTTATAAATATGGAAATACTAAGATGATAATACTTCCTTGGTGTTGCTATCAGTTTTAATAAAGAACCCAATTAAAAACTCTGAGCTGAAGAAACAGACTTCAGGCTGCTGCAGTCATCATTCTCACATCTCGGGGGAAAAAAAACTAAGATAAACGGACAAATGTATCTCTAGTGATATCAGTGGACTTAAAGGGATCAATCTGTTTCACTTCATTGTTTAGTCAGTTCTCCAAGTATCTTCCCAGCTTCTAATGTCAGTAAATAAACATTAAAAGTGCTTAATGTGCAAGGCTAGTAGTGATGATAGCACTTTCACTGTTTTGTTTCTTTTTTTTTTTTTTTTTACAAAAACCTTAAAAACAAACATGAAGGCATATATAAAATACATTTGATTTATGTAACAGATAGAATATAAACCACCAGACAAGAAAAATTATTGCAAAATAGATGAGGATGTTCATTTTTTTCACTACCTAGTTGTAAAATAAGAAAGTTTCCTTTAGATCTTCTAAGGTAAGGTACTAGCTCTCACTGCTTGACGATGCAGAGGTGATTTTCACATATTGGTTGAAAATTGTCTCAAAAGCTTCATCTCTGTGTACCATGGCACCAAACACCAAAGGCTAAATGACAGAAAAAAAGATCATGTCAGTCCAGAAAAGAAAAATCTTCCTCTAGGTATAGTTTTGGCCAGATCAATAAGAACAGGAGACGAACTGTACTTGAAGTGCATTAATAAAGACATAAAAATCCTTTTCTCTACTAAATCCTTGGATATATGGCAGAGTTTCTAAGATTTTTTCACTTCTCCATCTTCTTCTTAAAACACCACAGCATAAAATGCATCTGCACAGAGTACTAGCAATGGAGAACACTTCAACTCTCTTTCCTCTCCATCTACTCAGTGCATGATGTTTTCCTGATTGACCTCTGCCTCCATTAAAGATTTCTAAAAAATTTTTATCAATGCCTCTTCATTTCAGCTCATAGATTATTTATTTAGCTAGATGAACATTTTCAACCTCATAATTAAGAAGTACTTCTCAATATCAAACACCGAGCAGAAAGCCTGGTACAACAGTCGTGTGACTTGGAGAAAAGTTATTTATAGATGATTAGTTTAAAATAAGTTTCAGTCATATGTTGAGAAAAGCTTCAGTCGGCCAAAGGGTATTTGAGGCTTAGAGAAGCTTAATTCTTTAGCACTGTAAGACTGAAACAAGAAAACTGCATCTGTCAGGCCCTTCCACCCCAAAGCCTCCTCATCCACAGATACTGTCAAGCCATCAGCTTTTCATTCCAGACTGCACAGCAGAGCAGCCCCCATGCTCCTGATGAAGGATGCTGAGGGAACGGTCAATGGAGGCAATGAAATAATGGAGCAAATTTTTCTGAAGTGCTATAGTAAAATAGTCCAGATGCAGTAGAACAAGCTAAATGTTTAAATCATTAAAATTCTGAAGCCAAATACACTGAATAATAGACAAGTGAATTAAAAAAAAAAAAAAAGCCAAACACTGGCATAAGGGGCAAAAAAAAGCCTTTATGCTGGGGGTAGCCTCAGAAGGAAGACAAAAAGGACATGAAGTCAAACACAGCCATACAGATACAGCTAGCTACTTACTTTTTGTGTAGATGGTGTTGATACAGCAATACCCATCCCTGATCCCGGGAGAACAGAGAGCACTTTATACTAAAAAGAAAAAAAACACAGACCAAAGAGATCTTACGTACTGAACAATTGCAAAAGGTGCTGAGAAGGTTACAAAACTCGTCACTGATGTATCCTCCCAGACACAACTAACAGACCTCTATTACAAACAAGAAGAGGCCAGACGCTGTTCTCTGACCCCGGAGTCAATGGGCACAGCATCACTAGTGCAGCAAGGGCCTGCCCCTCCTCCTCCTCCCAGGCGCCGCCGCACCCAGCCTGCCTGCTGGAACCAGCCCCGGCACAAACCGAGCACCCCGGTACCGCTGCGGCGCACGGGAGCTGGCCCAGCCACGACGCCAGGGACCACACTGGCAGCTGGGTGGCGCGGGCAGGTAGTACACCCCGGCCTTATGTGTATATACACACGTGAGGATGTGCCTGTGAGTATCACCTAGAGGCTTCCCTAGAAGTAACATTCACCCACTGTTTAAAGGAGCAGCAAGCAGACCAGAAAAAGCTTCTTTTTCAAAATTAAATAGACAAACAGGGTATGTATAGGTTGTTTTTCTTTTTAAAGAAAGTCCGTAATGCTATGAAAGAATACAACTGGCTGAACTGGGGAATATCCCCAAGGGGGAAGAGACCTCGAGTCTGACCTATGTTTCCCACTCCCAAATAAAACCAGGCGCAGTACATTTTTATGCTTGGCTGCATGATCCCTGTCTCATCATCACTGAAAAAACTACACGGATGCAAAAGGACCTTTACGGCAGTAAAGACCTACTAAACAACGAGCCAGCATTACTTCAAGTATGATGTTTAAAATCCATGAATATGAATTATTAATTCCAACAGGAATGTTGAAGTTAAGCATAAGTTGTCTGCTTTATAGACATTTGATATAAATAGAAACAATTAATTTGAAAATCTGGAGATACTTAAGCAGTAGACACCGGGCTGAGGTATTTCTTTGCACAGCATTATTTGATCTGTGGCACTCACGGCCACAGGATGTAGTAGAAAGCAGGAGTGTCTGCGTTTAAGAGCAGACAAGTGCAGAGAGGGTAACAAAAAGTGACATTAAATGTCATATAGAGTGATGCAAGGCACCGGTAAAGCCATTGGTGACTGCAGTCTGATAAAACTCAACCAGAGGAAGGATCACATTGTACTTGCCATGCTTCCAACCATCCACTTCTTGCCTTTATTAGTGATGGGATCCCAACTAGATGAAACTCCAGCCTGATCCAGTCTGGCTATTCTAATGATTTACCTTCCTCCACGGACAATAATCCCTCTTCCCTCCGAGGCACCTACTTTTAGGACGGTGCATCTACCGATAGCAACACTCAAACTGAAGTTAGTATTACACAACTCTTGCTAACAATAAATCTTCTTAAAGCCTACACAGCTCTAGTCAATGCAGGAGTTAAGAAACAACACAACTTTAAATTTAAAATAATTCAGAAGTATAAGGGTTTAGTAAACTACTTTGGTTTTATGCTCATAATGAGCTTGCTTGTGGTGAGTCCAAATGGCTAAACATGCAGTTCTGGGAAATATTCTTGATCAAAGAATTACATTTTACTTACAAAAATTATCAATGGCATGCTTTTTCAAAATAACATAAGCAGAAAAGCAAAACAGGACTAGCTGAACAGAAAACCAGCTTTCTCCCCTACTGACAACACAAAACAGACATACCTTCTGAATATCTGTTATGTCCGTTAGCTTTATAACTTTATTTCTTTTAGATGAGCCGGATTTGGAGCTTTCAAAGCACAAGTAACTGAAGACAAGGAAAGAAAATGCTCATTTTGATACAGTATTCTAAAACAAAGCTCTCAATATCCCTCCTGTCACTTCTGAAATTTGAAATCTCACAGGCTAAAATCAGCTTCAAAAAAAAGAAAGAGGCACACAATATGCAATTCAGTTATGGCTTCTAATTTAGAGCAAACATTCATAAATTCTAGCAACTTGCTAATGTGCCTGAAAGCCCAGAACATACAGCATGCACACACAAAAAAACTCTTGTATTTTTATTACTGCACTGAATGGTTAAACCTGACAAGCATTTTAAAGACACAGGAAGCACGTATATTCTTAAACAGTTGAAATACCAAATCTCAAAAGGCTTATAAATCTTTTACTATCCTAAAAGAAGATTAATGGAAAACACTGCGTTAGTTTCACGGTATTGTGATGCAGACAAAAGCTCAGATTTCTAAATGCTGGAGAGTGGTCTCCATCACTAGGTCACACTGCATACAGATGAGCTTTACTTCCATTCATTACACTCCAAAGGAATTTCAGAGCAAGACCCAAATAGTAGTGATGACAGTTATTCAGCCCTGGGAGGCCGGGGAGTAAGTAAGGATTAAAAAAAAAGTAAAAATCAAGTACTAGTTTTGAAACCAAGGCTTGAATTTCTATTTTCTTTTTGCTGTACATTGTTTCAAGGAAGCTATACATTCAATTTGCTTTAACAAAAAGAAACTAAGACTCTTTGCCAAATAACCACTTATCACAACTCTTAAAATACACTTAGCTTTTAGTTTTTTCTTTTTTAGTACATATAGATAGATAGATAGTATATTATCCACATCAAGAACTGTAGCTACTATGCAGCTTCCTATGCAAGCCTTTCCATGGCAAAATCACATTTGTTAAGCGTTACCACACCCCAGATTCCACTCTCCCTCTCCTGTTTTCTTAAGGTTTTAAAGCACCATGAAAAGGCATTTTTGTTTCAAAACATTGTTAAAGGATTACTTTTAGATTAAATTTTTTTAATGTCTGTTGCATTTCCCTCCTAAGAAACGTGTGGAGTGCAATGACTCACTTTTCTGTGACATAAAGAACTCCATTCCTGATGTAGTCTGTAGGCATCTTCCTATCTCTGTTAATCAAGCAACAGCGCCAGCCATTTTCACACACTGAAAAAGTCATAACAAGAAAACTTACTTTAAGAAAAAGAGACAGGCATTGCCCCCAACAGCTTCTTTATAAAACAGCAGAAAACACTGAAAATTAAACTTAAAACTAGAAATGTTTACAAAGAAAAGCCTAAATAAGGTGGTTTTAGGCATCATAACATCTGTTTTAACACTGGTTTAAAAAAAAAAAAAAAACAAACCAAAACCCACTCACACAATTATTCTCTTTAACTTGCCTATTCCCCATTTGTATTACCACAAAAGGCATGCCAGGCTGTGCATTCTTTCAAACAACTGTAAGGACGTGGAATGAAAGAGATAGTCTCCATTCATCCTAATTTAAAGCAAGTCTTTTTAAGCAAAGGCTTATACCAGTACATTGCACAGAAAAGGAATTCAACTTTAAACTATCCTTGGCTTTTTAGAAAATACACTACTAGTATAGCCACCCTGTTGCATAATACCTGCCAAAGGACGCTCATTTTCTGACAGGTTAAAAACTTCATGGAAATTCCCCCTCTTGGTGGTATGAAAGCGACTTGTGTCTTCATCTCTGCTTATTCCCGTTGGGGCGCTTGAGCCCACGTAACTTCTGGATGCTGCTGTTTGAAGCTGCAGAAAAATAAACAGGATTCCAAAATTTGAACTGCAACATTTAAGCTGTGCTCTTAAAAATAACTTGGCTAACTAGTCTTCCTAAAAAAAAAAAAATACCTGTAATGCAGCAATTTTTGTTAACTACTTCAATAAAGTTAACTTTGGACTATTGCACTATACTATTGCTATAGCACAAAGCTCTAATGTGCTATCTGAAGATCACCTTTCAATCTGCTGCCCTTTGCAGGGGTGAAAGCACATAGTGCTAGATGTACCATTTTTCTACAGCAAAGGGTATATCTGATTAGATACAGCTAAGTCACTGCACACAACTCTGATTATTATACTAGTGGGACTAATAACAGTTAATATATTATCAATACTTGGCTTGTCTTCAAGAGACAGACCAAGCACAAAATATTATTGCACAAAATAAGTTTAGAAAGAAAAAAGAGCAACCAAAGAAAAAGCCACACAATACTGCATCAGCTCATTAGGAACACATATGCTGAAATTGAAAGGAAGTTTTTCACGCTACGATCCATACCTTTTCATGCCCTGACAGCTAGCAGGAAAAGAAACAAACAACACAAATGTGACAGTGACAAAAGAAAAAAAGTGAAGTCTATTTAACAGTATAATACATAGAATAAAACATGAACTGAGTGAAGCTGCAAGATCTTGCTCACAAATCAAGAGACTACACACAGTGAATGCAATTAAAAAAAGAAGAGTTATCAGTGGTTAGAGCACACCAGTTCAATTTATTCAGGTTGCATTAGAGCCATTGATCTTTCCTTTGCTTTGAAGATGCACTGAATTTTGAGAGTGTTGACATGTGAAATAGAATCAGAATGGTTGTCAGCATCCTTAGGGGGCAAAAAAAGTAGCATGGAGTTCTCAAAACCAAAGTACTTGAGTAAAATCTACTTTTAAACAGAGCTCCTGAACCACTGGAGATGCCCTAGCAAACAAGCCTTGCTTCTGGAAGGACAGCAGGCAGTTTCTTTTGGAAAGCTTGCTTGTGTTTGCTTTTTCATCTTGGCGGGGCACCACATGATTCCAAAGGCTGGCTTTTGTCATTGAAGCATTAACAGCTCTGTTCTTAGTCCTACTGTACACATGCAGTTAAACAACTGGCAAACTGACAACATGCAAGCTCAGGACTAAGCCGTTCTTCTGTGAAGGCCCGATGCTGTTGGAGGCCAACCAGCCTCTGCTGCTTTTTTTTTTGCACACAAGTTAGCAGCACTTGACACTTTGCAGGATTTAGCGCTAACAAAAGAAATCCAAAGCAAATGAAAAAATGAGCACTGCAATCACTGACTAGAAACCAGACTGACAAAACAGGCATGACAGAGGGTATTTACCATCCAGCTTTTAGGGTAACTGTAATACAACGATGCCTTGGGGGAAAAGTATAAAGAAAGTTGATGTGGAAAGCAAATGGTTGATGATAACTGTACTCTTGCTTCAGTTACTGCCCCTCTGCTGTGCCCTTAGCAACGATTGAGCCCCTGGAACCAAGGAAAAATAACAGCTTCTCCAACAATTTGTGTGCAAGTAAAGATCAGATGAATTTTTGGAAGGCTTTCCTGGACAAGTTATTTGGCTCCATATGCACGTTTCCAGGTGAAGCTCCATGGCCCAAAACATACAAAAGGTCAGGGCAAGAGGTCTAATGCTTTTTGCACTGGAAGGAGGATTATTCCTGCTCTCTGCTACACTGCTTCCTACCTACCTGTTACATAAAGGGATTAAAAAAAGGTGTTTAAACTTCAGTACGACATCCCATCTGGTGGCTGAAGATGTGAAAAAGTTCTGCCCTTACTTCTAGTCCTTCCTAAAACAAGCAAATGTCTCCTCTACTCTTAAAAGAAGCAGCTAATTTATCCATAACCACCCAGGCTTGAGACAACCTATGGTCAATTACTAAAAGAAAAGCACTGCATCCAATTTTGGTAAGCCTTAAATCTAACTGGAAGTGATTGGATTTGTAATGCTAGAAGAGTCCTGACTGTCTAAAAACGTCACCAACATCCTGGAGGTAGGAATACCTGGAGGTATTCCTTTTCACTTGATCTGTCATTAGCTTTTGACATACAACCTTTACCCCATCAGAAACTGTTGTCAGGATTGTTGTCTAAGGACACGGGGTCAGAATGGTGGTATAGGTAATGAATATTGCATTTTGTCTAGGTTTACGGTGTCTTGTACACTGTTTAATGATAAGAAGCCAAAGCAAATGCACATATGCTGGCACTACATGCTTTTGGGCTCTGCCTTTTCTATGGAAAAAAAATGAAAAACCTATTTGGTTTTTACCTTTTCGTACAAAAAAAATGTATTTTTTACACTACAAGGTTCCCAGAAATCTCTCAAGGGGTAAGAAAGTTTGTCTAAAATTATTGAGACTAAGTTAATGTTTTCAAAGACATTTGGAAGCAGATAATGCAGTCCTGCACATCCTTTCCATGGAGACAAGCCAAGCCCATCAAATCAGACACAGTAGTACTAAAACCCTGGTCTACCTGTCAAAACTTAAGCCATAAGGAAAAGCCAGAAGGGATAATTACTCTCCAAGTTTATGGATTCAAGTTCAGCAATTCAGAGCCTTTCCACTTCTGAGGCAGATTAGAGGGACCTAGCAAGAAGCTGCCACAACCACCACAGTATGTGTGAAGGATAACCTGTAAGCTCGAGAGGCACAGAAACTTTTAAGCCCATCTTCTGCAAGCAGGAGAAATACAGGCTACGGACAGCTCTGTCCAAGCGCTCATTCACCTCTCTTGTCCCTTGGAAAACAGGAGCAAAAGACTCACTTTCTGTCAGAGGCTGTCTTTCTCTTCTACTTCCTTCTGAAATACTCAGATTATGCTGCAGGTATCATTTTACCACCAACTGCTCCATCTCTCCCAGGACCCCATATTTCTCCTTCTTCTTCTTCTTCTTCACAGGTTAACAACTGAGGGTTCATGTATTTATCCCTTTTGCTCTCCAGCTGTGTACCCAGGCTGAATTATTGCTAAGTGCTGCACATTTTAGTCAGGGAGCTTGTGACAGTACTCAGATACTCCACGAATGCAATTAGATACTGTGATAAGAGGCATTAAGCAAATGCTAAAATGGGATTAGACTTAAGTTTTAGTACAACCATTTTTTTTTTTTAAAACTAATAAACACTGACAAATTCAGGTGATATGGAAAAGCATGACTTGCTTTTCAGTTATCATGTCAGGCCCCAAAGCAATTTGCAAAGATGCACAAACACAACACTTAAAGATTTAACTATGAGATTTTAACAAAAGAAAAATTTACTGTTGGAGTACCAACATGGTGAAAAGTCATTTATCGCCACTATGCTATAAGGTCATCTAATACAAATAGCCATAAGACATAATGCCTAAATCTGTAAACTACTTTATTACCTCTGTTAATGCTTATCCCATTAGTAAGCTGCATATTATACTCAAGCCTTTTTTTTTTAACTAGCTGTTCTTCAATCTACACAAGCAGCTGAATTTCCACTAAAAAAGAATGTCTGAGAACAAAGAAAGGGAATACAGAAAGACTAAATTTTGACAATAAAATCACACAGAATGTACATTACAGAAATTGATATGAATATGGATGATGTTATTTTTGTGCATTTAGCTTCACACAATTTCCAAGATACACATATATGTTTGTATACACATTTTGATAATAGATTCCTTTCATATAAGAAACAGAATCCATATAAAACCTCTGTGGATCTAGAAAAATAATAAAAAAGAACTAACATTGACTGTTAGAATTTAATTAACCTTCCCTTTAATGTGCTCTAGTCACTGGGGAAAAGGGGAAGGGAGAAAGGGATCTTTCAGATGTTGGGAACAGAGGGACAAAAAGATTTATTAGCCTTACCCGTCTCGACACTGTCGCATTAGACCTTTCTTTGAGCTGAGGATCTGTCGGGAGACTTGTCCAGATGATATAAGGAGTATCATACTTAGCTCTTAGTCTGGGGCATCGTTTGAAGATAAAATCAATAAGGAAAAACTTGATTCCAGCATAGAGTCCTGAAAAAAAGGTCACTTTAGTATGCATGTTGAAGGGACATTAAGAACATCGCTGTTTTGATCATGTTTTAACAAGGTCATGAACGAAACCAAATTCTGTAAGTATCTTCAGTCATAGTGCGAAACCGTTCTCTTGATTTTAGTATTTTGATTCTTCTTCCAAAGGCAGGAAATTATTTTTCTTTTCCTCCCCTGCCCAGATTCCTTCCTCCCCATCCCCCATTCTTTTAAATCACTTATGTAGCTTCTTATTATGCAGAAGAACATTAAAATAGATCAAACGTACATTCCTTATTACCAGGAGCACCCCGAAAACATGATATACTTCCAAAAGAGAAACCACACCAGAGCATTAAACTGTGCAGCTCCTTGCAAGAATTTAAGTGGCAACAGAGGGCTCTCATGTACTACATTAAACTCTGTCTTCCAGTCTAGTATGTCCTCTTATTTTATACAAGATATCTTCTTGCATTCTGCCAGATTAAAAAGGGCTTGGAATACTATCTCAAAACTTTACTGAATGCAATTCAGATCTCCTTCTAAGAGTCAGAGTAAAAAAATAATTCCTCACACATCTAATTCAATTGCCACATCAAGCAAACCTACATTTATGTTCAAGCTAACACAGTTTGAAGTTCAGTGCCACTAAAAGTAATACTCATTTGATCATATCATTACTTTAATGAAAAAAAAAAAAAAAGAGAATCCTTGGTTCATGGGATGTGGCTTCGTATCTTAGAGAAAACAGTCTCATGCTATAGCGAGAACCCTCTTTTCCCAATTCCCAGTTGAGAGTTTAACTATCTGCAACTTCACCCACAGTAATCTGTTCATTTTGTCCAGCCTATCCTCCAAGTTTTAAAAGTAGTCCCATTAACCTCTTCATTTTTTTCCAACCCCGTCACCTTTGTGCCTTCTATGTGGTCCCACATATTTCATTTGCAAGGATGTATGAGTGAACAAGCCCAAAATATAGGACTTCCTGGAAGCCTTATAGCTGACAGTCTGAAGACGTCTGCTAACAGCTCATCACAAACTTCCCCTCTTCAAGGAAAGAACACATTATCCAGTCTTTTTCTATTATATTATGTACTCAGTGATGGGTTTCGAAATGCACATGACAAATGATGCCAAGCACAATGAAAATACTTTAAAATACAGCATTATTTATTAATGCAGGGTTTTCTTTCTTAAACTCTGAAATTCTCCCTCTGAAGACCATGTTAAGTTTTAACGCATTAAGTCTAGACTGTAACAGGTCAATTATTTATTGTGTTTACCCATTGCAAGCCCAATAATCCTGTAGGGCAAAAAGCAGGATGCAATAAAAGCTGCCCAGAGAGTAATGTAGAGCTTCTGTGTTATTTCTGGCTGGACCCACATGAACAAGCTGGAAAAAAAAAAAGAAACAAAATTTTATTACTAGCACTCCAGACATTGGTCAAGCCTTGTTTTAAGAGGAAAAAAAGACTCACGTCAGATAACTTACTTTTTAATTTTTTCCAGTATGTCTGCCATCTTGCCAAAAAGGTTCTGCATAAGAAGCAAGAGAATTAAAACCAAGTCCTGTATTATTTTGTTTTTTTCTCCACATAACAGAAACCAACAGAGTTATCTTACTCTGTTGGTAATAAGCAATTCCCAGAAGTTTTTTTTTTTAATTCATTTTTAGCCATTTATGTACTTCATAACTGAGTAAATACAGAACAGAATAGCAATACTCGATGACTTCCATCTCATTTAACACCTTGTTCTGTAACTCATGATTGATTGTTAGACATGAAGAAGCTATTTGACCCCAATGTCACAACTGGGAAGTGTTTACATCACTGCAAAAAATTTAAATTAAGCTGTCAATCTAAAAGCTAAGAGCTTCTGTCAGTAGGTAACAAAATGGGAAGTTTCTTCACACATTTTGAGCACTGAAATGTCAGGAGATGGTTACTGAGTTCATCAATTGGTGGACTGTTAGCTTCTTTGGAAACACACCACTATCAGGTTTTTGTAATACACCCTTGGAGTTACTAGATTCCACGTAATTCGAACAATTGTTGATGCAAACTGACCCCTGCTCAGGACTTAGAGGGTTATTTAGCCATTGTGCTGGTTTTGGCTGGGATAGAGTTAATTTTTTTCACAGAAGCTAGTATGGGGCTATGTTTTGGATTTGTTCTGGAAACAGTGTTGATAACACAGGGATGTTTTCATGACTGCTGAGCAGTGCTTACACAGAGTCAAGGCCTTTTCTGCTCCTCACCCCCCCCCACCAGCGAGCAGGCTGGGGGTGCACAAGA
>NW_009195834.1:45908-64472 GCF_000690835.1 Fulmarus glacialis | reverse complement strand
CTGGGATAGATGTAATTTTCTTCATAGTAGCTAGTATGAGGCTATGTTTTGGATTTGTGCTGAAAACAGCATGGATAATACAGGGATGTTTTAGTTCCTGCTGAGCAGTGCTTACACAGAGTCAAGGCCTCTTCTGCCTCTCACCCCACCCCACCAGCAAGTAGGCTGGGGGGGCACAAGAAGCTGGGAGGGGACACAGCCAGGACAGCTGACCCCAACTGACCAAAGGGATATTCCACACCATAAGACGTCATGCTCAGCATATAAAGCTGGGGGAGGAAAAAGGAAGGAAGGGACGTTTGGAGTGATGGCGTTTGTCTTCCCAAATCACCGTTACACATGATGAGCCCTGCTTTCCTGGAGATGGCTGAACACCTGCCTGCCCATGGGAAGTAGTGAATGAATGCCTTGTTTTGCTTCTACTTGTGCACACGGTTTTTGCTTTCCCTATTAAACTGTCTTTATCTCAACCCATGAGTTTTCTCACTTTTACTCTTCTGATTCTCTCCCCCATCCCACCGGGGGGGAGTGAGCGAGCGGCTGCATGGGGCTTAGTTGCCGGTTGGGGTTAAACCACAACAGCCATCTTCTCTGACCAAGCCCTGCTGTCACAGCACCTGTAAATTTCAACTTCCCAATAAACTTCCAAAGGTGTTCATATAAACATATTCACCACCACCAGAAGTAAGGAGATGGGCGTACACAGTTGGCAGGAGAAAGGTAAGCTACTTCAGCAGTGGCACATTGTTAGACATGGCACAAGGCTGCAGTTCAACTGGATGGTGGAGTCACTCAGCTGCTAGGGTAGCTCATCAAACTGATGGAGCTGGGAGAAAACCTTCCTTCACCCCCTCCCACACAAGCAGCAGATTTCAGGGCTGCGGCGGGGTGGGTGGTGGTGTTTAAAACATGCTATTTCAGAGACGCTGTACAAACTGTTGAATTAACACAGCTAAACAGACAGTAGCCTTCAGCTAAATCTTGAAGGAATAGAGTCTCCTACACCAGTTTTGCAACTAGCAGATTTGGGATATGGATCCACGCTCCACTACATTGGTAAAATTTGCCACCTGATCTACATTATCAGAGGCTCATGTGTGGAAAAACTGTCAGAAGCTGCTTCTGTTCCCCTCCAGACCAACACTCAGAGCTGTGACTGGAGAAGCTCAACCAGTCCTCTGAAGCACTGTGCCATTTCAGAAGCTCCCGGAATCTTACTGAGATCTCTATTGCTATTAGGTAAAGATCCCTATGCAAGAAAAATATTGCTTGTTTGAGTGTTTGTTTTCACATGCTGCGTAACAATTTCCTTTCACCACTTAGACTATGAACCTCCTTGTTTCTAAGGAAGCAGCTGGAGAGGTCCAAGAGCAGCACAGTACCTGAGCCTTCTGAGCCACATCTAGAACAAGCTGAAACTTTTCAGACACGGTCAGGTCCTCTTTTGGGGGTTCCTTGGGCAAGAAAGAGACAAACCATTAATTTTCAGCTCAGCTGAAATTGGTATTTTACAAAACTCCTCTGACAAGGCGACCCCTCAACATTCTTGGCAATAGTCCTCTCCCTTTAAACAGTCTCTAAATGTACCAAGTTCATCCCTTGTTTCAGATCTACTGTTTATGTCTTTCATTGCTGGTTATCTTTAGTTCTCAATGCTTTTCCACCACGGTATATGCAAACATATTAATATGAGGCTGTGAAAGACATAGTTAAGTCTTTAGAGCAGCACAGTTACAATGACTTTCAGTCTATGACCACACACTTAAACTGATCTATTTCTGGTCTAGCACAGAAATGTCATTTTTGATAGAAGTTTTACATCTAGAACTTTTAAATTTATTTATTTAAATAGATTATTGGCCTTTTAAGAGTAACAAAATTATCCTGGAAGCAAGGCCTCACTAAGTCTTAGTGAAAGGTTTGGAATTCAAAACCTTACATTAACACTTAAAATCCTTCCTGCTTAAAGCAGGGTATGCAAACATTAATTTCAAAATGTTACAAAGAAAACAGAATGCAAGGCTTCTTGAAGATCCCACAGGATCTAATTTGTCCCAAGCTGGCATATTAACATTGATTCCAGAAATGTGATTCAAGTTTGGAATATTTTAGGGTGAAATACCCAAACCTAAGAGTGCTGTTAGTGAAGATTTCTAAATTGCAAGAAAAAGAAAAAGGTTGTAGTGTCTTTCTTTGCACATCACTCTTCCTTCCTTTCACAACTACCCCCATAAATGCTGAGGAAGGTTTTAAAGGTGCAACTTTTAACATAGGCATACAGGTCAACCCGATCAAAGACCTACCACGGGTTCAGAAACTTCAGGCACAATGCTCCACTGTATTCTCCAACCCCTAGAAGTTATGGAAATAGTTAAAGAGAGCAAGTACTTCTTCTTCACCTGCCAACACGGATTATTTGTAAGAGGTTAAAAAGTAGTTTTCTGCAATAAGCACTATGGCTTAAAAAAATAATAAAATAATCCCCAAATTAATGAAGAACACACAGCATAACAAAAGCCATAGACAACTTTAAAGGTATATACATTGGCCAACCATAGACAGCTTTAAAGGTATATACATCTACAAAAATAAAATAAAATATTAGGTAGGTAGATACTACACAGAATCACTGCTTATGGGTTTTACCACAAAAGTGAACTGTGTGCACAGAATAAATAATTAGGAATATTTTTTCTTGTTTTTTAATGAGAACAAAATCACACCAACTTATTCAGGAGCCTATTTGCTACCAGCAATTTTCAAAGAATAGAGTGTCAGACAGTAAGTATCAATTAAGAAGTCAGAAAATTATTTTAAAATTTAAGGTCATTTAAGGACATTAAGGTCCTCTCTACCATCTTATGGGGGAAAACACCATCAGCCTAAAACAGCATTTTAAAAAGATCCTCCCAGTACAGAAAATGTAAATTTTTTTAAATGTCTTAATTTTTAATAGAAACTGAATTTACAAATGGAAGATACTTTGGATAAAGTATGCCAAGAGCTACTGAAAAAGGCAAAACTGCAATTTTAGGCCTAGGTGAAAATTCTCTCCAGGGAAAAGCAGCAGGCTTCAATACTTAAGGTGACGTTCTCCAACTACTCTGAATGCTGCAGAATTTTATTTTACAATTTTAACGTGCTGAGGGATTTGTCTGAGAACATGCAGCATCATTTACGATGACTCAAGTCACAGGATACGAAGATAATTCCTTAGAATAGTCAAAAATTATAGAAATTGAGCAATGAAATTAAGGATACTAGAGTGTGAATTTCACTTTGTTAGACTTAACTCACAACGTTAGAAAAAGTAACAGTTTACAACTCAGTGCAAGAATAATAAAACATCTTTCAAGCAAAGCATTATAGGAGCATAATCTAGTATTTAAGTAAATACCTGGCTATGAGGTAATTTAGGGACAACCTCAAAATTGCTAAAAATAAGAACATAGGAATGGCCCAGCCATGCCATACAGCATTCATGTAAATCTGCAGATTAAGGAAAAAAAAAAAAAAAAAGAAAAAAAAAGAGAAAAAGAGAGATGTGGATTATAAACTGGGGTACAGTGACTTGCATGAAATATCGTTTCCCACTGTACTACTGAGTTCAGAATCATGGAACTCAGGTCATAAAAATTAATAAATTTTAGCCACACCATGACTGACAACAGCACTGTATTCGTGAATGTAAAGTTGAAACTAAGATTGAACCATCCGGAGATGACACTTAACTAGTTCTCAGCTGCTTGAGAGAGAGAGTATTGAGTATTTCCAACACTGCAATTACATGAAGACGTAGGAAAAAGAAGAAGTAAATGCTTAAGTCTGTGAATCTGCTATGTAACCGTGATATGGTCTAACCTCACCTAGGGCAGTTGAAGCAAGAGTTGTAACAATTAGCCCCATACAGGGTAACAGCATAAACTCTCACTCTATTATTTCAGGTCAATTAAATCCCATATTTTTACCAAGCTTAAAAAGATTGCAGGAAAACAGGTTTTATTCTACCTAACGAGTACAAACACAAAGTGTTTCAAAAGGTATTCTGTCCCTCTCCCAGCTTCTGAAAATAAAGGGACTACATCCTCCCTGCCGAGAGACGTTAGGTTCTTTACTGATAACCCCAAAATGAAGCATCGCTCTGGCTCCGAAGTCCCGAAGCTTTCTGAACCACAGCTGAAGTTCCTTCTTTCAGCTTTTATCTGAAGAATGGGTTTGTCAGGACAGGCAAGAGAAAAATCAGTAGATTACTAGAAGGGACAGACACAGGGCACTGTAAGGGGGAAGTCTCCTCCTCAATATTCCTTCAGCTGTGCTGTGCAAAGTAGCATTAAATAGGGCTCTATAACTTGCAGAGAGGCGTCATTTAATGAAAAAGTGTGTGACATTTTCACCAAACAGGTTCATTCAGCTACAACTACCGGTAATAATTTCCTTCGATATCACAATATTTCATTTACACTGTGACCAAAACAATTTAGATCATTTAATTAACAACTAGAAGGAAAACAAATCAAAACTCCACTAAATAGTTATGTCACTTTGTGGCATGCAAACCTCCTTACATAGCATGGGAATGCTTGAATTTAGCTCACAGACATTAAATGATAATCAAATCAAGGCATTTTGTCTCTTATCAGTAAGTACGATCCTAAAGAATGGCAAAGAACACTGATGGTGAACGATAGCTTCTTATCAAACATAGCCACTATCAGCATTTCAGCCCTAGACAAGAGATTTTGCAGAGGCTGAAGTAACCATCAAATTACAGGACTGGGACACAGGAAACAAGAAACGAGAGAACAATGCCCAGATCGTTTTAAGTTCTTTTAAGAGTTACAGAACTATGCTACAATAAACCCAGAATAACAATTTAAGTGGCTTTGAAATATAACTGAAGTGACAGTTACTGGTACTTTGTGTTAAATGAAATCACACTATTTGATTTGACTTAAACTGTAGCACAACCCCTACTCGGATATGGCAGTTTCAATGAATTTCAGTAAATAATACATTTTAAAAGTTCTTACTACTCCTGGAGGAATAGGATAACTTACAATAAAGGCAATAGCAGAAGTGTAGATAGAATACCAGTCTGATAAGGCAGAAAGATTCTTCACAAAATTAGTAACAGGTTTGGCACCTCTCTCTAAACAGAAGCGGAGAAAAAACACAACTGTTAGAATTAGCTGGCAGTGGTTAATTAACTTGTAAATGACAACCAACCAAATTAGAAAATTAATAGGAATATTCAAGACATGTAATGATAAAAAGGCTTATCCAAATTAAGAAAAACAAAATCCATCAGTGTAACTGAATAATTAGTTAAGGAATGCATTTTCAAAAACTAGTGTTATTCAAGACAAAGGTTATGTCTAAACTCTTAAATATAGAAGGGGAAGGGGCGGGGTGGGGGGGGGGGGGCGCGGAATCAATGTCCTTTACAAGGGTACCCTGGATGCTGATAGCAGTCTGTTCTGAGCCCTGTTCATACAACGTCAAAGACCTCCGCACAGGTCAGTTCATCCCACTTTAAAATAAGGTAAACCAGCCTGACTGGACTCCAAGCCACCAAGGAACAACTTGCTGCTGCTTGACCAAGCTAGCTTAAAACCAGGCTATATCTCTCTTGGCTACGTTTCTGCAGGAATCTATCCATTGGTAGCACTTTGCTGCTTACTCTTCCTAAGCCAAGAGACACAGGACCTTGCTGCCTGAGGATGTTTGTCTCCCACCTCTGCAGACCTTTGCTCTTGCTGTCGCTGCACGGGAGACAAACCTGTGCTGGGAGAGGCGTCACTCCCACGCGCAGATGCCCAGTCAGCCAGAGACAGCAAGAGGAGCTCTTCCTCAGCTCCCTAAAAAACACTTTTCCTTTGTCCTTCCTACTCCTCTAGGGCCTTTTACCACTTGGGCAAACTAGCTAGGGGACACAAGAAAACGGGTGAGAGCTGCTGCAAGAAGACCTTTGCTTCCTCTGCTGGAACCCACCGGTTTTGCCTTCCCTGCTGAGAAGACTAAAGACTCTTGGGGGCCCCAGGAGTACCCACCCGCATTTGCAGTACAGCTCACAACTTTAAAAGCTTTCCTCGAGGCAGCCTATGACTTGCTGTCCTAGTTTGTTTGGCTTGAAATTCAGCTATCCTTGATACATTCCCTATGGGAAGTAATTAAACAACTAGGACTAGATTTCCTTGAGCATCAGTGGGACAACCAAAGCAGCAGATGAAGTAAGTGGAGGGGCACACTCAAGGCACTGGAGGAGGTCATGGACTCAAGTTCTGCTCCACCATTCTACACCGAACCTGCAGGGAAGGTCAACACCTGGAAACCGCTGACAACAACAGAGGTCTTGAGAGCAACCAAGGGAGCTCCAGGTGGTTGTCAGGCACCCCTGGACAACAGGGATCTAGATTTTGTAGCTCACCTAGTGGAAGTTAAGAATCATTCAAAGCTTAAGCTTAATACTGCTTTTTTTTAAAGCTATTCTGAAGGCAATGCACATCCACCACAGAGAACAGGTCACAAGTATTCTCCCAAAAGAAACTAGAATGAATACCAGTATTAGAATAAGAAGAACAAAACTGACGTTACATGGACATTACAGACCCTTATTTCAACTTCACCTTCGCCCCTACAATTTGGAGCACAAATCAGTCTTTTTTTTTTCCCAGGCTAGCAATTCTTTGCTGCACAGAACTTCTGGAGGGCTTAACTACTTTGTTTAACCTGCCATCTTGCATTCTCCACCTTCCAAAACAACTTATCAGCTATCCAAGACAAAGAAATGCAAGACACGCTCAGGGTATGCATCGTCCAACCCCTCCTTCTTTGAAAGCATAAGCTAATAGCCTAGCAAGTGAACTACAAGTAGCTCAGGCGTAAGTGTCTGAACACTATTACCATTGGACAAATACTCTGTTCTCATTCATCACATGTTTACACATTTTAACTAACATTACATTTTTAGTTCAGAGATACCCTATGTCATTCAAGATTAAAGGCAAGCTTCTACCACTGCTCCTCTAAGTTACTTTGCACTCCAAACACTAATTCAGGATTTCAGAATCATTTCTGCCTATGAACTGGCAGAAGTGTTTCAAAACACTGTATTTTAAAATGCAGCAATCCTCCCAACAGGGTTGCTAAGAACTATTTTTACTTCCAGAAAATAAAATACTGCTAAGTACTTACTTAATCTTCTCATATTTTCAGTCAACCTGAAAAATAATGGATAAAAGCAACTTGTTAAATAGGCAAGTAATGCACAGTTGTGTCCATTTGGTCCCTGAAATACTGCTCACAGTTATAAATTAGATGTTTGTGCATAAAGCTTTGTTCTTGCCTGTTATGAAAGTGTTTCTAGTAACTAATACAGCCTACCTTGCATCATATCAAAAATTGAAATGTAAAAGCTCTCCAGCCTAACTAAGACTTTCTCCACAGTTTTCAAGAGGCATGTGATGGAACCTGGTAAATAATATAACTCTCATTCTACCTCAGACAGCAGATAAACTTCAAATTTCATGTTTTGGCCAAAGCATTCACAAACCTTTTGAGATGGTTCTGTACTTTCAGTTTTATTAGTTGTTATGCAAACACTTGCTTAAACCATGTAAAAGGTTGTAAAAACACGAAAAGAGGGAAAAAAAGCGACTTGTAAAGAAGCCAACAACTTCTCATAATCACGTTAGAGATTTACCTTCTAGCACTAAGTGGCTCTTCTGTTTCCACTGTATTCTCTTCTGGCTGAAATCTGAAGTCCTCAACATACTCCCCAAATTTGTCACAAAACCACTTCTGGAGTCTTGAACAGACTGTGTGACTACGCTTATCTATAAAAAAGAAGCACTAAGTATCAGGATAATACTAGACGACGTCTTCATACAAAGCCTGCCCCTGTTCCCACACACCAGGCTTCGCTGGGAAGCAGACTCTGTACAGCTTTCCTGTCCTACACCAACACTCTTCACGGAAACTCACTATGCAGTTTACTTCTGCCATTGCACAGGAACCTTGACTGCCCTAAGCTGGTAAAATAGGACTAAAGGTGACTCCTGCTTTGCTCTAAGTACAGCACATGGAAGCATCTTATTACCAGAAGCAGAGAGATTACTTAAACATCCTAACAAACAAGAATTTTTAGCGAACATTGTAAAAACATTTTCTGGTTAAGAGGTTCCTGTAAACAAAAGACTGACGTAAATCTCAGCGCTCCTATTGTGCTGAAGGGTCACCTCCAGAAAAGCAAGTGTAAAGCAAAGCACTCCTGAGCAGAGAGCAGGACAACCACTTTGCAGCCACATGAATTTGACAGGAAAGGGAGATGGAAACTTAAGCAAGATTCTGCAAGAATTTTACTACCACTTTCCAACCATTTATAGGCTGTAAAGGTTTTGTGTGTGTGTGTGTGCGCGCGCGCGTGTGTGTGTATATATAAATGTGCACTTTTTTTTTTTCCAAAGCCAGGCTACAGAAACTATGCTGTATATGCCACTTTCTATATATGGAATATTATAGTCATAATACTGCCTGGAAAGTCTTATATGGCAAAGTAATGAAGCGATGCACACTTTCTGTATGTCAGTTTCAGTGGAAAAAATTAACATAAATATATGGGTATATGGAAATAATATAAGGGTAAAAGCCTTAAGGCAGTGCAGGTCAGAACAAAACAATCACCTTTTGCTTTACCTGTAACTCAGAAAATCACTGTCTAGAAGGAATAGACTGACTGTTCTTTGGAAAGGTAGGTCAATACAGCAATGTCACAAAGAGGACACTGATCACAACTATTCCAGGACCAATCCTAGTACAGAACTCCATAAAATTAAGATATGATTAAACAGAAGCATGAAAGATTAATCAGCCAACTACAATAGCCAAAATGGTGCTTTTAAGCATGTGAGAAAAAGCAACGGGTGCTCAGAAAATAGAATCAAACTATTTATTAATGAATGGCAGTGATACCTAGAAAAACAGAATTTAGTGGCAGTTTACAGCTGAGACAACACTTATATTTGAAAATAAAAAAATAGGAAGTAGCTTCTCACATGCTAATACTTCAGATAGTACTGAGAAAGAAATTTTGAACATACAAGACAGAAAAAAAGACCAGGCTGTAGTTCACTTAACAGAAAGTATTGACATTATGGGAGAACAGGAGGAGCAACTTCAAATTTAATCCGCAGATTTAAAAGCCTAAGCGGTTGTCTCAATCAAGAGGTGTGGGGAGGAAAGCTTAAGTGTACTGAAATATTGAGAATCTGCCTGTTGCCTTAGTTCTTTCAGAAATCACTGTATTATTGAATTCATGATAAGCAGCGGCTTGAGAAATGTAGACGACTGTGGAGATGTCCAAAAGAATTAGTAACTCTTAAGCTTATTCCTCTCCAGAATGTCTTTTCTTTTAAAAAAAGGAAGAAGCAATATGGTTAATGGCATAACAGAGCTTTTGCAGTTGAGAACAAAATAGAACATCTTTTCTATGTATTACACCTGTTTTCTGGTAAGTCAAGGATCAGCAAGGCATGCAAGAATGATGAAGGCAGGCAACAGGTTTCATTACATTCCTAAAGGCTTTACAATACAAAATAAATTCCTTGCTCAGGCGTGCAGAGTCAACTACAAAAAGTAAATGCAGAATCATGTACAGAGAGGTAAGAAGCCGCTCAAATGGTCTTTCATATTCGGCTTCTTCAGAAGCCTGCAAGTTTCAGTAAGTTTTTCCAACTACAAAAAGTAAATGCAGAATCATGTACAGAGAGGTAAGAAGCCGCTCAAATGGTCTTTCATATTCGGCTTCTTCAGAAGCCTGCTTAAGGATTCAGCAAGTTTTTCAGCAAGGTTTGATCTTCTAATGATCAAACAGAAGGGGTAAAAAAGTCTGCCTGAATCAAACTTCTAGTAGAGATCTGACCAAGATTACCTGTTCCATTGGCTTGCGTCTGTGGCTTTGCAGGTTGCTGAGCTGCAGGCACCTCTTCCGTCCTACAAAGAAAACGCAAACAATGTGAAATGCTACAGATGAAGAATTTTTTCCCTTTTAGGTAAAGGGAGCACTGGAACCTCCACAGTTTCCATAGCTGAGATAATACAACTATGACAAGAGAAAACGAAACTTATGCCCTTTCACAAGATTCAAAACACTCATGGCACATTGCACTTAGGATCCAGGGAAATACCATCCACTGGAAGGAGAAGTGTGGTTTAGCCATTTCCTGTCACCGACAGCTCAATTTCATCTTACAACTACTAAATAATTTAGTATCAAATTTGTCGCATTACTTATGCCTTTGTGTTGTATATTTACTGCAACGCCTGCCAGGAAAACTCTTCAGAGCCCCGACTTTTCCCACAGTAATAAATGAAAACGGATTCCATATTGCAAGCTGACACAGTACTAGAACAAAACCACAGTTTAATGCATGAACCTTGAATTCTGCCATCATTACTAGAGTCAAACACCACTCATCTTCACAATGAGAGGAACAGGTGTCAAGAATTATTTAAAATGTTATGTTGTAAGCTCTTGAAATGCAGAGATACCAAGCAATTTTAAAAATATCTTTTTAAAAACTTGCAAAATTTAAATAATGGTCTGAAAAACGGAGAGAAAAATGTTCTAAAAATATATGGCAAGCAGCAGGCATAATTGGTCTCGTATTTCAAAACAAGTCAAGAATAATATTCTCATCCATGAAAAGTGAACAGATTTTGGAAAACACAAATGCTTTTGCCATTCTACATGTGTGCAAGGCTTAAAATTACATTTGCACTATCCACAGCCTCCAACTGCCAACCTGTCTTGAGAACACTTCAGGCTTCAGTCCAAAAGTCTTCAGCCATCCATGCAGATATCCTACAGAAAGATTTCTCTAATGAAGCAGCAGCTTTGACAACATAACACCAGCCACAGCAAGCTTTACTTGACAGGGAGTTGTATGACTGAAAAGATCACTGCTTGAAACAAAAACATGTCGGTCGTGCGATTTCATTATGAGACCATATAGGTGCTTTCAAATGGTCCCTTCATCTTTCGCTCCTCAGGAAGGGAACCAAGTGGGACACTGGTCAGCAAATGGAGAGTGGGAAGAGGGATCCCACTGTACTGGGCAGATTGCAGCAATATAGGCGGATATATAGCTCTCTTTCTTGCTGTTCCTCTAGAAAGTACATCAGTGAAGGATCTTGCTGTACTGTCTGCACACGGAAAAGGCCATTACGAATTTGTGCAGTCTGAACAAGTGTGACAGAGAAACTGCAGAACTAATTACCTCCCTTCCTTCCTAAGCACTCCCCATAGTTAACGAGCTTTCCACATCCTCGTTCATTTCTAAAAGGAACATTTAGAAATAATTTACTGATTTAAAAATATAACTGGACATCTATCAGTGTGCAATAGCTGAATTTGATGGTTTCTGCTTTCAAAGCCACTTGTTTTCACGTCTCTTCAGGACTTTTCTGTATTTGCGGCAACTCTTCTTTTCAAAAGCCACCTGAAATTCCACCAGTTTATTTTTTCTAGCTAAACTTTAATTTTGCTTTCTGTGCTATTCTTCTTCAGTTTCTATACAAACCAGGGGTTCCCCACCTAAAACGTCCTCCTCTCCTTACTCTTTCTCCCACCTCCTTGCATCACCTCCATTTCCAGCTCTGTCTCTCTAAAGACAAACAGCAATTAACGTGATCAATTTTGCACAAACTACTATATCACAGTGTCTTGTTTTCCTCTATTAGCACATCAGACAGTTACACCATAGAGGTAGGCATTTTCATCCTCAATCTGTCGCTCCCACCATGTTTCACTGAAGCTGAAGGCACGTTTTGCAAGAAAGGAGGTAGTCATTCACAAGCAGGTTCACACAGGCGGGACCCAGCTACTCAACCCGCTCCAGTCGTGTGAAGGCACTGGGGGGTGTCACACCTGAACGGCTCCAGTGACAGCACCAAGATGGGATCCCACCACCACCAGCTGCAGGCTGGGTCTTCCTTTGACATGCTGGGATATATTTTCAGAAGCAGCACAGCGTCATTACTGCCCATGTTTCTTGGGAAAAAATCCAGAAAACCTCATGAAGAAGCAGTTCTGGATAGCAGCCTCACTGGGCACCATCAGGAGCACATGATGGTTTGGCTTTGGCCCTTCTTGGTGCTTTTTTGTTTCTTTTTTTTGGCAATGTCTTACTTGCCATCTGCCTGTTACTCCTTCCCCATGAAGAACCTGACCTTTACGAATCATCAGGTTAATGACAGCTCATTACTGCACCTGTGAATCAGGTTATAATTAGCCACTTCAGACAGATTTGGGCCAGGAAGCTCAGAATTCATTGTTTTGGCTTGCACACCCACTGGGAAGCTCAATCCCAAAACCAGGTCATGTTGAACCAGCCAGTACATCAAGACCGCTGACGGAGGGGTGGTCCACTTTCCTACAGTTTCTGAACCACTCTTCATGCCAGGCATCAGTTAAAAGCCTGGAAAACACAAACGGTCCCCAGAACAACGCAAAAGGCTATGTTTCTATGCGGGCTTCCTAACTGCAGCCTGCACCAAAGAAAACATGAATTCCTCTGGGACCACGCTTTCCACCCAGAAAAAAAGGGTGTGACTGGTAACCCCAACAGATCCCCAACCTGAAGCTAGGTCGTGTTTATGCAACTAGAGATTGCACCCATTTAAAAGCACAGGCTCTTAAAACAGATAAGAGCAACTACAGCCAATGGAAAAGACAAACACAAATGTGCCAATTTTTTTTTTTTTTTTTTAATATAAACCGAAGTCAGGGAAGCATGACTGTTAGAGCTGTTCATGACCAGTAGACGTGTAGTATTCAAAAATGACCAGCACACACTGATGTAGCGTCCACTCGATGCTGCCCCACAGAATAGCACCAAAGGATTATTTTTATAGCTGCAAGTATGACACAAAAGTTAAGGGAGCCTTGACACTGAAGGCCATTTACCTTAACTAAATATTTTGGTTTTGTGCATCTTTGGCCTTGAACTCAGTTGCAGTTGAGGCATGTGTGAACCCACAGACTCTCCCCAACAACCGTGTGAAGAGTGGACTCACTGCACACAACAGGTCCAGTCGCTGCCGGGATGTTCTCAGACATATTAAAAGCAACAGGCTGACTCTGAGTACTGAGTTCACAAGCAACCCATCATCATTCTTTTGACAGCTGTTGTGGAAGACAGTCAAGGCTGTTACATCTTCCTTAGTGCTCAAAGCAACGTGAATGTGTATGCACTTCCATCAAAAGCACCTTAAACCTCAGAAATGCAAAAATACGCATAAAGGAAGTATTTTCACAGCCTAGTTTAAAGACTAATCATTCCAGTATACATGGCTTCTTAGCCTGAACAGCCATCACAAAACCGAGTTAAAACATTTTCATGTGTTTTGCATCTCCTTCCTATTAAAATACACCAACCATTTCAGAAGCCTTTGTCCTCCTCACCGGATACTCCCACATTTTACATGGCTAGTGTCCTAAACCGGTAGTTTCAGAAACAAAAGAAAAGGTTTCAGAAGAAATATCATCAACCCAAAATTGTACAAGATCTAAATGCTCAGGGCAGGAAAAAAAAAAACAAAACACAAAACTCTTGACGGGAGCTACTCTACAAGCAGCAGCCTGTCACCAAATCTACTAAGTTAAAAACAAAGGCATGCACAAAGTTCAGCCAACTGGGTGTGTCAGCAATCATGTATGTATGTCAGCAATCCCAGCACAGCAGCCGGGTGAGAAACTTTTTCCCGGGTCTCAAGTTCTTGCTACCTGTGTGGAGTTCCAGCATGACAGGGATCCTTCCAGGAGGGAAGCTTCCAGCCTCCAGAGCAATCTCAAGCTGAGGCATCTTCTCAACAGACAAATTCAGCTACGCTTAAAACATCGCATGTGTGGAAGATGATGTCATTTAACAAGGGGCCAGAAAGAGTTAACCAAGATAAGTGGTACAGAAGGAATAGTGGCTTATGCAGAAGCATTGTCTATTTTCTCCTCTTAAAAATAGCTCACAATGATACTAATAAAAAGGTTTGCATAAGTCACAGCTTGTTGGTAGGTGTTGTTGCAAAACTACTTTTTTTGTTAATTTTTTTTCTTTTCTGTGTGATGGAGCTAGCTCACAATTTGTAAAGTAAGGCAGCAACAGCCCACAATTTACACCAAATAAGCAGTGCTCACAGAGACTATTCCAAATTATTTATGCATTGTTCCACTAGCAAAATGTCATGAGCTTCAGCTGTTGTACCAAATGCTGGGCTGTCCCAAAGTGCGTCTATGAAAACTTCAGCTGAGGCCACCATGTTTCTGAATACTCAGACATACAGACAATGAGCACCATGACAAACAAAACCGCTAAGTATCCTCTTCTTCCACTCCTCCCTCTTGCCTGTGAACAATTCAATGAAAGAAGCCCATGTTCTTCACTAAAAAAACCCCAAATAATAAAAAGCTGGATTATTGGCTCATGGTTTTCTCTTTGCTGAACACTTTGCAGCATGTATTTATATAGCTACATGTATTGATCTACTTCACAAATACAACTATTAAAATAATTCCTCCCTTCTTAACATCCCAGCATGATTTGGTTTTTATTAGTAGTTCACTTCTGTAAGTAAAAAGGAGAGTACATGCAAACATGTTTATATGCATGTCTATTTAAAGATCATACGAAAAACTAGCTAACTGAGCAGCAGGGCAAATTTGGTTTTGTTGACATAAGCAGAGATGACTTTCTGCGGTAACTCCGCTTAATAAAATTAAGTTCCCATCAGGCGTAAATTTGGCCTATTATGTATTTGATTGTGTCAGCCAACACCTCACTTGTAGTCCTAATAAAAGTATTTTAAAACGTCTACAGCGAAGCGCAAAAAGATAAAAAGCAGTGAAAAAGAATTTCACACAATGGAGCACAAGTTAAGGAAAAACCATCGGCAACCTGATTTTTCTTCTTCTGGGTAGAAACTGGGAAAGTCTTCAAAGTCTTTTTTTGTTGTCATCTTACATATATCTAACTGTCCCAAAAAGGTTGGAATATTAGCAAGGCTAGTTAGAAAAAGACTCGGATAAAGGGGATAATTGGCTGAATGTAATCCCCAAGTGCAATACCCAAGCTAAAAGGGCTAGTGTAATCCTCAGGATATTTAAATGGGAATACAGCATTGAAGCAGACAGGTCATGCTACCTTAATTTAGCAATGGCACGCCTGCTAGAGATTTGCTGTTGTCCACAATCCAACAAGACACAGATGTTGACACTAATATTGATAAACAAAGACCTTCAAACTCTTTTTTCCGTAAAACACATGTACTCATAAGGCGCAGTGGGCCATATCAGACCCTGGGCCATCCTCATTACTCTGAAATAGAGCAGGATGATGGGCACCTTCCTGCAGAGGAAGGCGGCTCCTCATCCTTCTCCAGGACTCCCAGCAACGATGGGATCACTCTCCCCCTTCTCCGGCGCGTGACCTAAAGCCCAGGCACATCTGCTCTCGGGAGAAAGCCTAAAGGCCTACACCAGCATTAATGGTACAACCTGTACTGTGCTTAAAGACAAGCATGTGGAATTTGCATCTCAAATGACTTCTTCAAGGCAGGAAGTCAGAGACAGATGGTATCCTGAAGCGTCAGCTTTATCTACCAATACCAGAAAACAATACTCTTTGCTTTGTACTGCTGTCATGGAGCTAACAGGTACTTGCAGCACGGGGACGGGTCCAAGTCTGTCCTCTTCCACTGTCCCCAGTAGCCCACTCAACCAGGCAACATTAGTCTAGACACAAAATAGAAGTTACATGTGCATACAGCCAGGCCAACCAGCATAGGCAATAAAAATGCACTGCCACTTCCCAGCTGTAAGAGCAACTGTAAAACATCACCAAAAAAACCCCCGGATCAGAGTCATCCAGATCACCTTCCCAGTGCATGGTCACGGGGCTAGCTTGGGAACAAGATTCCTGCACAAGGACCTCACAGAGCCTCTTCCAAGCGTGCAACTTGGTAGCTCAGGTCAAGACTGCACATGGACCGATCTTGCACGGAACCAGTGATTTTGGAAAAGCACCAGTGTGAAACATCAGCCAAAAAAACCCCACTGTACCAGGTACTGAGGATAAGAGGAAAGGCCTAATTTATCTTCTATATAAGGCCTTGGCAAACCCACAGTTTGAATACTGCACGAACTCAGCCTCTTCGTCTTAAGACACAGCAGTTAAAGAATGGCAACTGAAGCGATGAAAGGGATGGAGTACTCTTAAGGAGACACTGGAAAAGCTGGAACTCTTCAGTCTGGAGAGGAGAAGAGTAAAGAGGAAAGGACTGATCAAGGCTGGTAAATAAGCTAAATGCTGAACAGTTTTCACCAAATCTCACAATTCCGTAACTATGGGGTACTTCTTGAAACCACTAAGATATCTGTTAAAAAGGAAAGAAAATAAATTGCTGCTTTAGAGTCAAGAGTGGACTTCTGTAACATACTGCCTCCGTAGCTTCCAGTGGTAGATAGCTCCAGCACTTTCAAGAGTGGGTTAAATAAATCCATGGATAACAGGTCTGCAAACAGATACTGAAGTGAAAAGGCAGCAATGTACCTTCTGATACCCCTAAATACAGTGTTTGTGGATGCTTATTAGGAGCGGCTGAGGGAACTGGGGCTGTTTAGTCTGGAGAAAAGGAAGCTGAGGGGAGACCTCATCGCGCTCTACAACTACCTGAAAGGAGGTTGTAGCGAGGTGGGGGTTGGTCTCTTTTCCCAAGAAACAAGTGATAGGACAAGAGGAAATGGCCTCAAGTTGTGCCAGGGGAGGTTTAGACTGGACATTAGGAAAAATTTCTTTACTGAAAGAGTGGTCAAGCCTTGGAACAGGCTGCCCAGGGAAGTGGTTGAATCACCATCCCTGGAGGTATTTAAAAG
This sequence comes from Fulmarus glacialis, assembly GCF_000690835.1. Classification (NCBI taxonomy): domain Eukaryota; kingdom Metazoa; phylum Chordata; class Aves; order Procellariiformes; family Procellariidae; genus Fulmarus; species Fulmarus glacialis. The sequence goes on along the minus strand of NW_009195834.1, from coordinate 47,548 downwards.
ACGTGTAGACATGGCACTTAGGGACATGACTTAATGGTGGACTTGGCAGTGTTAGGTTTATGGTTGGACTCAATGATCTTAGAGGTCTTTTCCAACCTAAATAATTCTATGATTCTATAGGAGTAGGAGGTAAACAGACCGCAGAAAGCAACTAGGCTCACATGTTTCCTATAAATGGCTTGTATTTCCATTGCTACAGAATACCAGTGGACTGCTGGCCTGACCAGAAAGGTCAGGATGAGTACAGATGGAAGCAGCAGGTTGGGAAGAGTTTGTATGGCATTGGGAAACCCCATATCCAAGCAAAAAGTTTTGCCTGTTCGTTCTTGCTTGTCACCTCTAAGTAACTGGCAGTGCTTATCACATGCGATTACCAACTCAGCCTGCACTATCTCCTGGTGACAGTAGCTGATGGTGAACCACAGATCCTACTGCTCAGCCAAGTACTCTTAGCTACTGCTCAGTACGGTAACACAGGCAGCTACGTATGCAAATGGTCTAGACCAACAAGGCCACCAAGCAGCTGCTATGGTTTCAAGATCTGAAGTCCACGCAGCTAGGCAGACTAAGGAGAGACAACATCAAATGTGATGCTTTGCATCATCGAGGTGGATGTCTTCAAGGCTGAAAGGACTTAGGGGTATAGGGAGGCATGTTTCCATTTGTCACTGCAACAGCAAGGAAGGCTCAAACTCCAGTCATTCCCACACATTTAGGGTTGTGCTGTGGTACTGGGATGTCCTTGCTGCTGCTAGAACAGGAGTAACAAGGACTGGGCAGTCTGGAGATGACACAGGTTTTGACAAGGCAAAGCATATGCAATGGCATTGCAAAGGGTCTGGCATTCAGTAGCACACAGTGCACGCTGATAGCTCCAGGTGACATCCCAGAGGGAGGGCATCAGAGAAGGTGAAATGAATGTCCCAACTAGACAAGCATCAGGGCACCTCTGTAGTTAGGGCAGTATGTACGGTCAAGTAATTCAGGTGTATGTGGGTGTACAAGATGTACTTTTACAGGAAAACATAGACAGCTTCTCTCTCTCTGAGCTACTAATTTATTTTAAGAAAACCTAGGCTGGAAATGGATGCTTTCACCAGAGCTCCTCAGAGACAGTCAGAGATCTCAAGTGGCTTTCAGCTTTACAATGAAGATATTTATCTTACCTTGCTTTAGATATTTCTCTTACCTTGCTTTAAGTACTTCATTGACTTTTTGTTCTAGTTCTAATCTCCTCTGCCGTTCCTTTTCTAGCTCCTGCCTTAACGTTTCAGCATTTGTTTCTTCTCTCAGCTTCCTGAGCTCCTCCTCTGTTAATTAAGGGAGAAGAAAAAGATTTAGTTACCCTGAAGTATTTCCATAAGAAAATTAAAACCTAATTATGACAGATTAGGTGGGGTTTTTTTATCTCTGCTATACCAAATATATTCACCAGAAAAAACAAGTAATCAAGGGCTAGAAAGACTTCATAAAAAGCACACAGCTGTATCATGCAGAAAATGTTTAGTTACAATTGTTTAAGCAAGGAAAAAAAAAACTTTAAACTTTTCTTTTCAAGATGCAATGTATCAAAAATAAGCCCTTGGTACAAGCTACCTTTATCTAAATACAACGTGATGTACCCTTCGTTCCCCAAAGAA
>NW_009195834.1:35978-45877 GCF_000690835.1 Fulmarus glacialis | reverse complement strand
AGCAGGAAAGGCTGTCTACTGCTAAGTCCAGTGGTCATAACAAGAAAAAAAAAAGTATCTGTCTTCTTCCCTCATGTCTATGAGTAGAAAAAACCCATAAAATTGTATGATGCCATATAAACCCCTCTCCATCAGTTTCTGGCACCCCTGTATTTTTACATAACTCAGATGGCCCCATTATGGACCTGAGTATCTTACAGTTTCAAGAATGGGTCATGAGACGAGGAACTAAGTTCAGATTTTTACCCTTTTCCAAGGTTACAGTGTGCCCTACTAACTTCCATGTAATAATTTATAAATATATATATATATACACACACATATTTACTTATACAAACACATATACACACCCTCACAACTTTTTTCATGAGAACTCAGTATCAACTATGCATTAGGCTATTTTGTGGCTAATTAGCCTTGGTTTTTTGTCACTGGCAGTATCCTTGTTCATGACCTTATTTTACTCTAGAGCTACAATGGCGTCACTATCACTGATCGCTTTTCCCAGATAGGTATACAAGAGACATGAAAAAAGAAGATTGGGAACCTCTTTTTTTTTTTTTTTTTTTTTTTTTTTTTTTTTTTTTAATAAACAAAAAAATTACTCTACATTTTGGTCTCTGGGCTGTTTTTTAAGCTCAATCTCGACAATAAATAGTAGAACAGCAGGTGTATTTCAAGCTTAAAGGAAGCCAGAACAGAAAATACTTGCTAATTCCACTATCAACACAGACACAGGGGTTCAGACTTTATGTCATTTTACAAGATTCGTATATTATGTTCTACCCTCGAGCAACCTCTTCTGTTTCTTTTCACATATTGCCTTGTAAATCTTTGATAATCAGATAATTTTGATTGACGCCAATCATTATGTGTTTTGAGAAGGTCTGAAGCCCTCGTACAAATATTCAGAAGAACTGATAAGCTCTCCCCGCTCTGCAGGAGGCCCTTGTGCAGTACCTCTCAATTATTTTATCCGCTGTGCAAGTTAGGTGGTGGTAGTCCTGCAGCACTAAGAGGTTTTACAGCATAGAATCAGGAAAGACGGGAAAAAGATACATGAATCGAGAGAACAGAACAAGGTGACGGCTTCCACCATGAGGCTACAGGCTGAACTCCATCAAACTGAAAGAAGTGCTGTCATCTCACCACCGATGCTTTGTTAGTGACCCCAGAAAGAAGAGCTGGAGCACAAAACCCAAGTTATCCTCCAGCGACTAAAACCGAAATTTATTCCCAAGGGTAGGGTAGGGAACTTTCACTGTTGCAGCAGGTATTGTCTCTTCTGTAAATAAATGGAAAGATATGGACATAAGGACATACCTATACATGGAGGTGTTCCTAATTATGCGTCCACAAGAAATTTTAAATCCAACAAGAAAACTACGTTTATAATTAGCTTACCCTACTTTCAAGGGCTCGCCCTGCTCCAGAACAAGAGCGTACACACAGCTGAGGGGAAACATCTGTTGCACTTCAAATACACTGGAGCTTGTGCAATATCATGAAGATATCACAAAAAGTTCCAAAGCTTGATAGGGATGTTATCTTCTCACGACCATTAAAGGGAAAAAATTCTTCATTAAGCACTTTTTTTTTTAAAGAGGAAGTGACTATGCATTGTGTGTACATAAGAAAACCACAAGTAGTGTAAATTAACCTCAATGCCCTTGAAAGTCTACTTAGATCTTCCAGCTTCCTTAATTCCAGTTGTTCTGATTGTGCTACATCTTGTTCTATGAAAAACAAAACAAAACCCCCAGAAACTTGACTACTAGGAGGACAAGCAGTGCCAGAGATGCAGAATTTCTTTATGCAAAGAGGCAGAGTTAAAGGTTACACAACGAACAAGGTAGAACTCCTATAAAACAAAACAAAAAATACAGCACCTCATTATTAAGGATTGTCACAGCTTTACATTTCATGGCATTTCCTAACTTTCAAGTACATAACTTTGCAATTCAAATCCATCCCACTACAACTGCTCTGGCCCCTCCAACTCTTTAAAGCAGCGTTTGTTGCTACTTTGGCAGCAGTGAGGTCTGGCATTGTAAAACCTCTGTGTTTGTATTTGGTTAAATACTTTATTTTTGCTAAGCAACAGAAACCACAGAGGAGGGGAGGGGTTGGAGGGGGGGAAGTGTTCTTCCTTGCTCTCTCCCCTGAAATGATCTACAATTTGGGCAAGCTGAACTGAACTTACAGAGGACATTTCTCCAGCCCTGAGGGGTCCTCCTGCAGAACGAGTTAAGTTGGCTACAAAGAGCAGAGGTCACGGACCCTTGAGAAGAGCCTGTAAGAACATTTTGCCATGGTATCTACCTACTGAGCTTTACAGATGAGTATCCTCCTTGATGATGAGAACAGAGTGCTCTTTGGATTTCATCTTCAGTCGAGATCCAAACACCTTCCCCCCTCCACACCCCACATAAAAGGTCAAGCTTCAGGCCCAAGATTAATCAACTTCCATAATTTCCCTCCCAGGTATATCAATCTCAGCTCCCTATCTCCCGCGGGGCAAGAAACTTTAAAATATTACAAAGAGGCTCAGTGCATATCTTAATTGGACATGCAGGTGATGTGAGCAGCCATAAAGGTGACCTGGTTAGAAGGGAAAAATTACTGAACAGAAGAAAACGTCTGCTGACATGCTGACAGAGAAAATGCCTGCCAGCCTGGGAACTAGAAGCATCCTTGAGAAGTGCAGCTGGCCTCTTAGAAGTACACAGTTGGGTACCTAGAAACCCGAGACATCCTGAGATACCATTGATAAGCGCAAAACCAAGGAACTGTAACAGCAACTTATCATCTGAAAAGGTGAAAAATAGTCTGGAAAAAGGAGAAAACATCCTGAGAAAGTAAGAATTGGTCACTGCCATTGGCTGTTGTATCTGCAAGAACAGGAGAACGTCTGGAAAAATAAAAATTGCCCTGAGAGAATAGAAAACATCAACATCTATTGGCTATTCCGAGCGAAAAATAGAAATTAACAGCATCTATTGGCTGCTGAAGTGGTGGTGTCCTACACCTCCTTATTTCTCTATGACACAAAAATGACTTAATTTTTATCCAAAATGAAGCTTCTCTCCCTGAGAACTTCCTGTGCTGCACGTTCTTTTCCTTTCCTAAACGGGTTGACGCTCTGCACAAACTTTCTAAGAGATCTTGGACCCTTGCCGGAGAGAGTTTGGTTTGTCCTCCCCTAAGGGATGATTTTGCACCTTCTGAGATCTGTCTAATAAGCTTGATACTGGTATTATTGTGAACATACATATATATGCACATATAAGTAATCTAACGTAAGTATTTCTGCTGCCATATTATTAATAAATTTCCTTCACTAGTGATAAGTTTGCAGTAACCTGTAATACTTGGTTGCTGCCATACTATTGATTGCTGCCAATAATTTGTAACAGCTTTATAAATATACGCATACATATTTTTTCATTCATATACATATTCACTTTATCAATCACAGGTATAGTTGCTAGTGGTGATTTTTGTGGTATTTGTAGAAATCTGTAATAAAGTAGAGAAATTTAGAGTAAAAAACCTTCATGTCCTTGTATGTTACAGAATCCTACCAACCCATAGTCACAATCTCTATATGCCAGCAGGCTGGGTAACCCTTTAGGTCATGACGGCAGGTGTGACCCTGAAAAAAATGCTTTAAAATCTCTCTAACAAAGTCAACTTGTGCAGAAAAACAGGACAATATCTGGATAATATTGCACTTTTAAAAATGAGAGAAAAATGTGAGAAAAGACAACAATAGTGTTTCAACTACATTAACTTGCATATTACTGCACTGTAAACCCTAGGAGAGTTGACCCCGTAGAAGAGACCACCATCAGCAATGAACCTTCCAAGTTACCAATAAACTGTACCCGTTTCAGGTTTTCTACAGCATTTTATCTTCTATTAGGTGTAACACAACTGTCGCGCCTGCACTCTAAGAATTTGACCATTTAAATTTAAAGACTTAACAATTCAAAAAGTTTAGTTGATACCATGTAATTGTAAAAGACAAGCTACCCAGTACTTCGTTGCATCATTGTATGTCATCAGCCACTAGAGCAACTAAAAAATTTCAGTTTGCTCCCCAGAATACACAAGCTTGTAAGAAATGTTTTGATAAAAAGCTCTTAAATACGGAAGTATTTAGTTCAACTGAGACTGAACAGTATCTGAGTAGTATTTAGAAAAGGAGGATGATGCATCAGGCTGGGAAGACGTGGCAGCAGGTTGGATTTCTAATTCAATACCGCACGTGCAGTGAAGCAGATGTCTCCCTTAATAGGGGGATTGGAGGTGGATTAGGGAGTCTCCCAGTAGCTGTTTTACATAATAGCATTCCTTCATAGGCCTACAGGTATGCTGCAAAATCCCACCCTGGGATAAAGTGACCAAAAAAAAAAAAAAAAAAAAATTCTTTCAGAGCATAGCTAGAGCCTGCAGACCACTATTTCTAGCCACCAAATCAGTTTAGTGTTAAATCTAAGGAGACAGAGTTAAAAACTAGAAATGCCAAAAAGCATACATGCACTCTGTCATATTTACATGGGGAAACACCAGTACTTAACAAGACAGAAATAACCCTTCTACATCTACGTTAATTATGACAAATCTCCCTACAACCCTTTGAACATTACCAGAGTTCAAGTATGTTGTTTAATTGGTACTAAACGCACTAAATCCAACCACACAGTGTCAAACTGGATCTCGCCAGCCGTGCAGACACAGACGGACATTGGGAGTTTTCTTCAGAGCAGGCAGCTTCTTGCCAGACTCCCAACTCCTACAGAAAACTAATATTTTAACTTTGTCCCAACTAAGCCAACTATATGACATTACTAACAAGATGTTAGGAATCTGAAAATATGTCTACTTTCATCATCATAGACATTGAAGAGCTTTTAGTCTTTATCTTAAACACCAGCAGCAAACGGCAGTGCTGTGAAAGACATGGAATGGCTCCACCACTTGTGATAAAGCAAAGACACACAAAGAACACTGTCTGACCAACAAGCAGTGATGGAGGAAGGACCCACAATGGAAATCCCTAACCTGTTTACAGTTATTTTCTAATTCATATACTCCTTTGGAGGTCTCAGACTTTGTCTAACTCGGAGGTGGTTGTTTATGACAACTCAGGCACAGAGAGGTATTGCCCATAGGTATTTTGTGAAGCAACGTTGAGGAGTCTAAGTGTCATATACGAATATTTAGCAGCTACATCAAGTGAAATGAAAGAGGTACTGAGCCCAGCATCCCATCTGGCGGTGGTCAGGAAGAGGAACTCTTCCACCGGCACAAGAAGAGGGACTTGCGGCCGTACCCACCACCCACCTGCAGTGCAGGGACTTCCTCTGCCTGGGATGCTGCATGGTGCTAAGGAGTGGAAAGGCAGCCAATGCTACAGCATCACAGAGAGTACTACACAAAAACTACTCTCAATACATGGCGATTACAGTTTTCTCTTTCTAAGAGCACAGTTTAAGGTGCCAGTGAAAGCGTTAGCTACTTAGAAGGAACAGAGCCATCTACAAGCCCTGATTCACCTCCATAACCTTTAGCAGTTAGTGTCATAGCGAAATTCCCCACAGCAAGAGTGAACTTCTGTCATATTTTTGTATCATTCAACAACTTATTTATTCAGTGGTGAGCAGTGCTAGGTGAGCAAAGAAACCCCTATATGGAAAAAGTAAAATCAAAAGTGAAAAAAAAAAAAAACAAACCCAAACCACCCCAAATCCAACACCTCACATGATCTACTACTATAGAGGGATCAAAATGCGTTGTTCACACATTCAGCTACACAACTAATCCTCAATGAACTCTCATTCCTCCTTGCTCAAAAACTTCTTTTCCTATTGTTCCAAAAGACTCATCCTGAACTACTTTATCTTCAGCTGATCTTTGCTCAGCTACAACATAATGGTAATGTGTGTGTAAAAGAAAATAATGCTAAAAACGTATGAAGATTTTTTTTTTAACCCAACCAGTCTACGGATGCAGACAAAAAGAAAGACATCCAAATGCTAATCAGATAAGGGGGGAAAAAAAAACCAACAAAACAAAAACAAGTCAAAGAAGGAAAACTGAAGGAAGAACTATTCGGGCTTTTTTTGCATTTGAGAACACCTTGCTTTATCAATTTAATGGTTTTCCCTTATGGTCAGGCCTCTTGCTTGTTTGCATGAGTCTTTCATACAGAAAAAAGGGAAAAAAAGATTTTATAACAGGAATATTGGTGTCATAAAAAGCCAAAGAAGCAGACAGAAATGTTAAAGATTAACTGTGTTTATTGAGTGCATATCCTTTCCTCCTCCCTACCCTGTTTTATATAGGCATTTTGGTAGCATGGAGAAATGAAACAGTTAAATATAAACCCCACATTTCACTATAACCTTTCTCCAGCTCAGTCTGGTTTACCTGCACACATCAAAACAAAGAAGTGACCTGTCATATTTAGAAACAGTCATGCCAATTTGCCTTAAAAAACCCCTAACACAGGTTTGGCAGTTAAACAATCCCTGTTTGGCAGTTAAACAATCCCTTCTTTTACTTTTTTTTGTTTCCATCATTCTGTTGTGCCTCTCTTTGCTCTTTCAAAGGCAGAGCTCCTGCTCCAGTACTTACAACAAGCATAGCTTTTGAGGACCGCTTTTTGAGTCTCTTGGCATACGCCTACAGGGCAGGGAGCAGCGTGGGCTCTCCCTGTGCTGATAGGAAATAAGCCAACTCTGATCCAGAAGCAGCAGAGGGAAGGCTAAGTCTGAACCATCACCCTGCTTCTCAGTGCAATTAACATTCCCCAGGTACTGTTTTCCTCACCTTAACCGCAGAGTTTCATGTGAAGCGTTCTTCTATTTCATGTGATGAGGGAGACTGATTTACAAACATCATATTTGACAAGATCTTCTTACTGACCTGGCAGCCTATAGTCATCTTTGATTCAGAAATCTTGAAGCAGAATAAAGAGTTGATTTGTGTAGCAGGTGAAGACTGGTACAGAGTCTACCACTCAGCCTGCTGTACAGAGCGGAATGCAAAACCCCTGTGGGAGAGGACTTTATTTCCTCCTAAAGCTCTTCACCTTCATGCAGCATTTCTTTTTTTTGTTTACCAGTTCGTAACTAACCCTCTTCTCTAACAGCCACCTGGTTTGTTTACTCTTAGCTGCTGCCACCACTAAGTCCTCTTCCCTGAGCTGCTAAAATTAGCATTGCAAAAGGCTTGAACATCCTTGAATGAGAATTAGCTAATACTTCATGTAACCATAGGATGCACGCGTGCTTGCAAAGCACCTTGTAGCACGGGGACCAGACTGCTGGTATCTGCAAAACTGCCCTCCATAAGCTGGCACAAATAGTAATGGGAAGAAAAGCAGAACGTGTACCTCAACGAGGTGCAAACCCAAAAAGATATTGCCTATCATTTTCTCTTTCAAATGCAAGAACAGCAAGCAAGTTTTTACTCGTTTAGATACAACTAGGTTTTGAAATGGAAGCACTAAAACCACTACTAACCTTATTAAATTAGTCTAGCTGCCCCAGTGCAGTAGTTGCCTTCCAAACCTGAACCCACAGCTAGCACCAAGGCAGTGTTCACATGCATTAAAAAACAAGGTTATAGTAATACACAAAGTCCTTTAGCAATGGATGATTCTGATGGCGACAGCTCCACGACAAAGCTTTATCCATCTACATGCATTCAGAGGTCCAGCAGACTGAGCTCTTTGCAGGCGTTCAGCTTTGTTCTGCAGGAACCCGATACGGCAGTCTCGCCAGACCCAACACGCATTGAATGTTTTCAGCATTCCTGTACTACGGCTCAGAAGGAGCCATTAGATTACAGAGATTAATACCACTCCCGCACAGACAAGAAAAGCAACTTTAGCCCTTTTGGCTGGAAGAGTCAGTTGATCCCTCCCTTGCTTAAGACATCATTATCCAAGATCCCTTCCTCCGCGTGCTTCATCCTCCTGTCAGCATGCAGCTTAAACCCCCCACATTTCCAGTCGCATTTTATTTGCATTTACAGCTCTGCAACACGCTAAGCAACTCCTCTCCATCTTCACCTCTCCGGATGTTTAGATTCTCTCTTTGCTAGGGAGGAGATTCACCTAGCACCTTAGATGAAGGTATTCTCCCTTTACTGAGCAACCATTTGTCTCCAGTAACTACTTGCTCCAGATTTCCTCTGCAGCTTGTAGAGATTACAGTTAGGTTTGGGATGTGTTTCACTGAAGACGCTACTGAGCCAAACTGCACCTTTTACTTGTGCCTACTAATGGCTGAATAGAGTTTAGAGAAGACTAACAGTTTGCTATTCCTTTAGCCAGACACTTGCGACTACAAGGTGCAACTACAAACCCACACTGACTTGTAGCTGTGTTGTGTATGTGTACATTATACACAACATATAGCTGGGGGGAAATCTCTCCTCTTTAAATCTCCTGGCTAATAACACACTTATACAAATAAGAGGTATAGAAGATGCAAAAATAAAGTTACAGGTTCAGGCTGACAGCAATTAGAAACCCAACACATTAAAAAGCAAATCCATGGAACTTCAAATATTTCCCTCACATACTAGCAGTTGCTTTGATTTTTGCACACCTAGCTGCAGGAAATGGAGTAAGAGGAAGTGGCAAACGGTTTATGTACAAATACAATTATAGCAAGGTGTCCTTAAGGAATGCCATAATTAAAAATAGTATGCAAATATAGCTAGTGACTAGCCTTCTTAAAAAAGACCTATTGCATCAATAGGATTTAAAAAAAAAAAAAAGAAAAAAAAATATCAGGCTTTCTTCCAAGGGCAAATTAAAGTAAACAAACTGCACATTTCAAGAACGTTTTTCTGCTCACCATCAGTTCACTTTTGGGAAGAAAAAAAAAAAAAGCAGCATTTCTAGTATTAAAAAAAAAAACATCAACTCAAAGAGAAGGAGGAAGAAAATAGAAGAATACATGAACCATATCCAAAAAGTGAGCTCCTACTTCACTCCAACTGACAAACATAGTTACATATTTCAGCCCAAAATTTTGAATGGGGTGTAGGGGAATAAGGGATAAGCTTTACTGCGCTTATTCCTCTACCAGTTTATCATTCCTCCTCTTGTTTTTACATACAGAGTTACAACCAACTTGCCAGGACAACACTATAATTGCAGCTAGACTCAGGCTTTGGTGAAGAGCTCTTGACCTACCGGTAAGGGCTGGAGACACCCAGGACTGACCCACGCCACTCAGCTGAACTGCCCAAACCTCCAACCATCTGCTCAAAGTTTACATGAAAGGGTGAGCTTCGTTACCCTTTACCTTGGAGTTCACTACAAAGGTCTGTGCAAAGGAAAAAGGTTCAGCTAAAAGTGGTAACATAGCTTATCAGAAGGTTTTCAAACTACAGCAAGAACCTGAAGAGTAAAAATATTCACAAATATTCACAAAAATGTATCCCCCATGTAGTTACTGTAACCACATACTAAGGACTGAGAATGGATTCACCAGCCATGGAAGTGTTTGGGAACCGTACCATGTTTTTATAGAAAAAAGCATGTCCTAGTTCAAACCAGAAATCAGTTCTGCGAAGTCCTACTGTTTCTGTTACACATCAGATTACATCAGGAAATCACAAACGTCCTTTCTAGTTTAAAAAACAATTTGATAACAGGAGCTTAAGCAATGTGTCTTTGGGGATGGAAGGAGTACGTGGTAACTCTGTACTGCAGAGTTAAATAAGAATTCAAATAAATCACTGAAACCAACAAGGCAAGTCAAACAGAGCTTTCAGTTTTTGCTTGGTATTCCAATCATGATACCTCTTCCAGATACCAGTGGAAGCTGATATTAGCTTGCTATAAATTCTTGCCCACTCTCCTTTATCACACA
>NW_009195834.1:0-35947 GCF_000690835.1 Fulmarus glacialis | reverse complement strand
CAAAAAAAAAAAAAAAAAAAAAAAAAAAATCAAAGAAGTCTTGCCAAATGATAAAAAAGTCACAGAAAATTAATTCCAAATCCTTGAGAATATGCTGAAGATAAAACACAAGTCTTGTTGGTAGATTATAATCTAGGAATTGTTTAGAATCTATAGCCTTGTTATTTCTACCCCTTAGAAAATATCTGACAAGCTTCGAACACATAAAAACAACCCTCATATTCTGAAGTTCAAAAATAATCTATTAAAATGACTATTTTGGGAAGCAACTGAGCAAGAGTTCTCATTGATTTATCACAGAGATCTCTACTATAAAGTTAAAGGAATGCTTGTGTCCCATTTTTCAGTTTTAACTATCCTGTCTTACGAGTCAGCAGTTCAGATATGCTGAGATAAAATCTCAAAAGTCTTAGGGTGCGTCTAGCCATGAACGACAATTTTGTCTCATATATACGTAACACACACACACACACACAAAATCAAACAAGTAACACTTGAAATCTACAGATACTCTTATCTGTATTTCTTATACCACTTACCAGTAACTCATATACTGTTAAGACACATGTGTTTTAAGACGTATTACTTGTTGAAACAGCTGCCAAGGAAATGCATTGGTCGCCCCTTCAGAATTCTCTTCCTTCTTACAATTACTACTAGACAAAAAACACCTATTGCAACCACGTTAAGGTTGAGTTAATTCTAAGATAACCTAAAGATGTCAAGACTAAGACTCCAACTAAGCAGCTTTTGTCCTGTAGTGAGGTATGTTCTGAGGAATGCAATGAGGAAAAAAATATCCAAGTGACCTAGAAACCTTGGGAATGCTTTTAAGTTCCTCCTAGAGAAGTGTCAGCCCACGTGCTATCCGCGCATCAGCCTATGTGCTATCCACCTCAAAATTCTGATGCCAACTTCTGCAGTTTAGAGAAGCCTTATTTCAGCAGGCTTAAGCCATTCCTTTCCACAGAGCATTAATTTTATACTTACGTAAAAAGTGTTTTTCCAGTAAGGCTATTTCCAGGTGACCTTTAATCTCATTCAGTCTGTCAGATTCCGTTCTGTTAAAATCCTGGACTCCTGAAGCCATGATGATGGTCCCTGGACCAGCCTATAAGAAAGCCAGAACACACTGACAGCTCAGAGGCACATTTTTTTTGTCATTTAAATACATCAACTTACTTCTGGGACAGTAAAGAAACAGCCACGTGAGAAACATGCAAGTATCAACAACTATGCATACCTCTTATTCAGCATTAAACTACCAAAATGAGTGAAAGCTAATCAAATGCACAGCATCTCTCCCCTGTGAGTTTACAAAATGCACTTCTGTAGACCTGAGGGAGTTACAGAAACAAAGATTTTTTTTTTCTCCCCCTTACCAGTTCTGCTGCATCACCATTTAGCCTTTCTTCTGCTGATTTAAAAAGCATATTTACACTATCCCGCTCCTCTTCCCATTCAATGAATGGTCAATGCAACATACTTTACTTATAAAATTGTGCAGCTAGCAAAAGTAGTACTTTTCCAGATACTCACCAAGTTATTAGAAAACACATATTGTATATTTTAATATCCATTTATGGATGTGTAATTCTGAAGAGCACAGTCTCTCTGCAAGGAAGATCAGTGCAGGAACCGCTGCTCCCCCACCTCTGGTACTGCCCAGTTACTGCTGACGGATGTGGCTGGTGCCCAGAAGCTCATACTGGCAGGCCAGGAGAGGGGGGAGTCAGGAGATTATGTGTCTCAACTGATTTACCAGCACCCCTTGAACGAACTCAGCACTAGAAGTATCGCAGAACGCAGGAATTGAAGAGCGACTTGATTAGTTAAGAGCAGTGACAACTGCCACCTCCACGAAGGGAGCACAGAAAAATCCCAAGCCCACACAGCAGTCCTCCTCCCATGAAGTGGACATTTTCAGACAGCAAGAGAAAGGGTGGGTGAGGGCATCTCCCGGGTAATGGTTGTTCAGGCACTGTGTGCAGTCCCCACCAGGTACAAGAAGTCTGTCAATGAGAATTGTAGGAGCTTCTTCAACAGCTTATACCCAAAATGAAGTGCTAGATTACAGAAGCCTACATTTCAGACGTGATCTCAACACAAAACGGGATTTATTTACCTATCTTAACCATTCTCCTACCCCTTATTTGAGCTACGAAAACATACAGGAGCTGTATTGCTTTCGAAAGTCAGCTTGCATACATTTAACTATGACAGCTTAAATTACATACATGTATAAATTCAACTAATTTACAAGAGAGTTAATTAAAAGACATTTTCTATGGTTTAGGAGAGATGTACCGAAACCTCACTGACAGCAAAGTACTTTCACTGTTGGGAATGATATGCACTTTTAAAATAAAACAGTGTGGAGATACCTATTAAACATCTGTTTTCTTGCTTGAGCTGAACAGCTGCTGAGTTTAAGCCTCAGAATTTGTCTACACAGGCAAATTAGCACTCTGTAGGCATTTACTGCATGGCTTTTACCTGGTACCAACTCCCCACCTGGGCTTGCTCGAAACAGTGCCAGGCAGAGATGCTATTTCCAGTCCTGAAAGCAGCACAGTTACACCCACACAGCACTCTGCCAACGCTGCCGGCCCTGATGAGGAGCAGAAGCCGTCAGCTCAGCAGCAGCCCTGAGCCGCTTCCCATTTTGGAGCCAGCATGAACCTTGCCATAGCAGAGACAGACAGACCCCAGGGCAGTCCTCACACGGGGAGCTGCAGCACAGCATCCTCCTCCCCACGCTCCCGATCTCCCGTTCACACCTGCCTTTAGCCAGAGAGGTGCAGTAAGACACGCTGTTTGCAAGCACTCCAGCCACTGCCGAAGAGTTACAGCTGTCTGTTTTCAGATGAGCATGGGATGGCAATTAACCTCTGTGTTGACTTCTTATCTACAGAGCAAGGTTGCATTTATTTATGCTGGAAGATTTAGTGTTATCACTTGCCAGACACTTGGAGAGCCCCAGGGAGGAAGGTGTGGCTGAAGTCGAACAGCAGCACCCTTACAACATGCTCTACAGACCAGCAAAAGGAAAGCGTTATTAAAATACAGATTGCTGCCCAGGCATTAAAGCATGGCTTTCTATATTGTATATCCATATCTGGTACAAAGGGACAATCTCTGCTCCTAGCACGCACGAGTTCATGTGGAGCTGTCTAAAGAAACACTGCTACTGCTTAAAAATAAATAAATAGATAAATAAATAAAATCACATACAGGTCAAAGAGCAAGATGCTCTACTCACCAGGAATGCTCCCGGGCTCTGCGCATGTATTGGGTTTGTGTGGCAAGGTTTTGGTAGCAGGGGGGCTACAGGGGTGACTTCTGTGAGAAGCTGCTAGCAGCTTCCCCCGTGTCTAATAGAGCCAATGCCAGCGCTTCTGTGTGAAGATGTCAGAAGCTGCCCCCATGATGGACAGAGCCAGTTTCAGCCAACTCCAAGACAGACCTGCTGCTGGCCAAAGCTGAGCCCATCAGTGATGTTGGTAGTGCCTCTGTAATAGCATATTTAAGAAAGGGTAGAAAAAGCTGTGCAACAGCAGCTGGGAGAAAGGAGTGAGAAAATGTGAGAGAAACAGCCCTGCAGATACCGAGGTCTGTGAAGAAGGAGCGGGAAGAGGTGCCAGAGCAGAGGTTCCCCTGCAGCCCGTGGTGAAGACCATGGTGAGGCAGGCTGTCCCTCTGCAGCCATGGAGGGTAACGGTGGAGCAGATATCCACCTGCAGCCCGTGGAGGACCCCACGCCAGAGCACGTGGATGTGCCTGAAGGAGGCTGTGACCCCGTGGAGAGCCCATGCTGGGCAGGCTCCTGGCAGGAGCTGTGGACCTGTAGAGAGAGGAGCCCACGCTGGAGCAGGTTTGCTGGCAGGACTTGTGACCCCGTGGGGGACCCATGCTGGAGCAGTTTCTTCCTGAAGGACTGCACCCCGTGGAAGGGACCCACGCTGGAGCAGTTCATGAAGAACTGCAGCCCGTGGGAAGGACTCACTGGAGAAGTTCGTGGAGGACTGTCTCCCGTGCTGGAGCAGGGGATGAGGGCAAGGAGGAAGGAGAGGCAGAGACGTGTGATGAACTGGCCGCAACCCAAGACAACAGCTGGCTCCTGCCCAGCCAGCCCCTGGTCCCCAACCCCACACGCTGCAGTGGGGACTGGAACACAGAGACTGAGGCAAGGGAGGAGACGAAGAAGAAAAGGGCTAGCAAATACCTAAGCATATTCAAGTTTTCATTCTCATTGAAGATACTCAAGGTACTTCACCAAAAGATCAGATACATTTCAGAAATCTATTGAGAGAACCAGCTCCAGTTTTGCTTCTTCAGAGATGTTAAGTCATTAATTAAAGCTCAGGATACCTTGGCTGTGCCTCTTAGGAAGCAGGAAAAAAGCAAAAGGTGCCTAGGACTAGGGACTGAGTGATATGGGTGAACAGAACTCTTTCTGAAAGTTTCCCAATGTATGTATCTGCTAAAGCATTGGACCCAAGAAATCTGACATCGGTTAATGGGTTAAAAATCAGCAGGTACACGTCATTAAAATAACCCAAAAGGTTACAATCACCTTCTAAGCTAGAGAAAAAAGGAAAAAATATCCACTATGTTAAAACATAAGGCTGCTTGCTAAGAATACTAGGAGCAAGATCACGCAATTATCGTGTAATAATAAAATGGTTTAACCATAGTAGTAAGTGATACAAGTTTGGTGGGAAACAAAGCACGCAATTTCCAAAATTCGTGACACCATAATGAATGAATGAATACAAGTTAGAAGCGTTGTGAAAACTGAGTATGCGCAGGACAGTGATATGGGAGACATTTAAGCAGATGCTTCTTTTGTCCCAGAAGGTTCTTCCCCACACCAACACACCTCGTTGAGTCAAGAGGTATTAACGGGCTAAAAAGATAAGAAATAAGGTCTATACATCTGCTAGAGGCCAACCACTTGCTTCTGAATTCAAAAAGTACCTCTGTCTGAAGTTGGCATAACTGACTCAACTCACAAGTTAACAAAAAAAAAAAAATTTTCTTGTATTAATTCCAGCGTCAACTGGGTAATGTTTCTTTCTTCTGCTGCCTCTGCAGGCTAATGCTGGGACTCAGGCTGGATTAACTACACTTTTAACTTAACTACAGATGCCCTTTCTTGCTTCTGACTCACAGTAAAAGCCTTGAAGGCTTCCACAGATTTCTGCTTTTCCTTCTGCCTCTCTAGCTTTGACAGTATTTGACACAGGAGCCCTCTTGAAACGTGGACAATCACCATTACTTAGCGAAGACCGCGCACAAGGCTTGGTGGTGCCTAGGAAGCCAGCAAAATGCCAGAGTTGAGCACGGAGAGTCAGAGCCAGAGGGGTTAAAGGAAGATTTCTGATGACGACAGATTGCCTCTAACCCACTATCAGAGTTCAGAGTTGCTGCTCCAAGCCACATCGAGCTCCGGATCTGAAAAACCACATCTACCCACAAAAGTGTTTTTCAAGCCATCTGCAGTTCAGGCTTTTCATAACAGCACCTCCCAACCTGAGAGCTCTATGCCCTCCCTCCCAAAACCCCCTTCATCCTGCAAGCCCTGGGATTTTGTTTCGTGCACTGAGCACCGATGCCACCTTCACTATACAGCCATGGAAAAGGTCTAAGTCACTTCTTAACCGAGCAGATGAGGATCTGTCCTCTGCATCTGCAGCACAGCATATCTTCAGCATCACACAGAAACATAACTGGCCAACTCCCTCCTTTTATTTTACTTGCACAATATCATACACAGATGATTTTTCTCCAGGAATATCTAACAAAATGCTGGTCTCATTTCCAAGTTTTTAATAAACTCG
This sequence comes from Fulmarus glacialis, assembly GCF_000690835.1. Classification (NCBI taxonomy): domain Eukaryota; kingdom Metazoa; phylum Chordata; class Aves; order Procellariiformes; family Procellariidae; genus Fulmarus; species Fulmarus glacialis. The sequence continues at coordinate 30,104 of NW_009195834.1, read as the reverse complement.
GAGAGGAGCAATTCTCAAACGCAGAGGATAGGGAGCAGCGAGGACACGGCGTGCCAAGCCCCAGGGCACTCCTCAGGGCCCGGCGGTGGCTCGGACACAACACAGGGAAGAGGTAGTTTAAAATACAAAATTTTAACTTGCATTCATTTGACTAGCAAAGGGCGGAAAATAAAAGTCAGGTAGGGCCTGCAATGATAGGACAAGGGGTAACGGTTTTAAACTAAAGGAGGGTAGATTCAGACTAGCTAAAAGGAAGAAATTTTTTACCATGAGGGTGGTGAAACACTGGGACAGGTTGCCCAGAGAGGTGGTAGATGCCCCATCCCTGGAAACATTCAAGGTCAGGTCGGATGGGGCTCTAACCAACCTGATCTAGTTGAAGGTGTCCCTGCCCATGGTAGGGGGGTTGGACTAGGTGACTAGGTCCCTTCCAACCCAAACTATTCTATGATTCTTCAGCAATACAACAAACTACAGAGCTTGTCTAGAAAGGTCATAGTCTCACGAGTTTCTCAACTGACACTTCATGTGCATTTTCTTACTTCAAATTACGAAAGGGTTCCTCATGGCTGCTGCAGTTACCTGCTGTAAGGAAAGGGAAAACACAACAGCACTGCTCAAGAACGAAATCATCTGCATGAATAGTTATCCTTAGTGGCAATTCTGGGAAGCGTACCCATATTGGCAAGCTCCTAAAACATAGCTATATTTTACATAAATTTAAAAAAATCTAGTGCTAGCCAGGTTTAGAGACTTTAATAACTTAACTGTAATGCTTGCATCATGCTTTATACCTTCCAAGCATCATGCTTTATACCTTCCAATCATTGTAAATGAGGTGACCAGTACAGAAGTGTTTAAGGTTTTAATTGACATGTTTCAGGAAAAGCCAAATTGTACTGGAACAGCAATTAAATTAATGTTTTCTGTACCACAATAACTCAGATTTAAGCCTAGCATACTGGCAGGGAACTTGCATAAGTAGGTTAGACTGCTTTCAGTACAATATGCCAGGTACGAGAGAGCTTTGATTTGCAATGCTCGCTGCCAGGTTAGTGCAGAATTTCCACAGGTTTAAACACAAATTTGTTCTTTCCCCCCTCTGCCGAAGGGGATGTGATCTTCCTCTGAACTGAGTTCATTCATATACCTGTATGTAGTACTGAACATTTTCTCCCTTTTATAAAAACGGGACATCTGTCACATTAAGAGTACATAAATTCATCTAGAGCACAAAATGACAGGACATAAGTTAAAATGAGGCAAATCAAGCCAGAACTGGCAAATACACGGGTGATCTATGATTTTCAGGGCACAGTCCCCACCCCTGAACATTTGCATCTTAGCAAATCAAGTTGCCGGAGCAATGTTTTAAAGCTTTTTTAGGTGCAGAATTGTGATCTATCAGGAAGGAAGCCATGTTGCATCTACAGAACCATTACGGCACTGAATAAAGGGGACTTCAATTACCGAGCAACCAACATTACCTGAATTTCCAATGTCACAACAAGACAAATGCTAATACGTCCACTATTAGGAAATAGGAATAGAAAGGTTATCCCCTCTACCTTTGTGACTGTGGTGTTTTTACAAAGCAATGCAGAAATAACAGTGCTGCATACAGTGCTGAATGTCCTTTAAAAAAAACAGCCAACCACCTATGGTAAAGAGGGAAGGGAGGAAGAAATCTGGGAAGCCATTCAGGAACTGAGAGAGATGCTTAGCAAAGAGTTAATTTGTTAACCAACATGGCTGTCTTGGCAACGACTTGATCACAGTGTCCAAGTACACCCAGAGACCTAAGAAAGTACCTGCTATCCAAGACATACCTGGTAATCAGGGCACTTAAATGAGAGGGGGAAAAGTACCCACGCAAGCCAAAAGCCAGCCTGTAAGTTGAGACCAAACTAGCTCAAATTAAGAGTAACACACCTTTTGAACAAAAAGTTTCAGAAATCATTGAGGAGAATTCAAAGGAAAGTAACAAATCTTTCCAACCTCAAGGCTCTCCCACCAGGAGCTAGCTGTATGCTCTACCCAAACACGAGTTAGGATGCTTATTATTGAACCAAACAGGTAAACCTCACAGTTTTAAGATAAAGAATATAAGATGACGTCATCTGGCCATCCTTTCTGTCCTTCCACGGGGTATAAATTTTGCAGGTGCTACTTCAGTAAGACATGTGAAGTGTTGGGACTAAGTCCCATTGCTGTATCTGTGGCCTGGGACTGACCGTTCGCTTCACTTGTTGGAGGTGTACAACAGAGGATGCTCTTCTTTGCAGATGGTCAGGGTTCTGCAATCACAAGCTTTTATAACATGGCTTTTTACTCTAAACCCTCCATTTGTGGCAAGTTTTTGCACATGCTTGTCAAGTTCAGACATACACATAAAGAAAAGGCACCTAATGTGCACATTTCTAAGTGCACTACATACCCTTGAGGCACAGTACAGAAGGGCCTTTCATTCATATGACTGTGCTGTAGTGTTCTAATAGACAAAGATCTTTCTTTAATGGCTCCACAATGATTACACCAGAGGAGGGGAGGAGCAAACAAAACCAAACAACGAAGTAGAGAGGGTCGGAGATGAAGCCTTTGTCAAGGGAATGGCTGACAGTGGAGGCAGAGACATCCATGTATTGAAGATGCAGATAAGGGGACCAGGACTCAAATTTTGCATGCCTACGCTCAGTTCCAAGCCACCAATCTTGCTCTTTCAAGCCCACCAGTTCTGTCCTCAGATTTTAATAGAAACAGTGAAGCAACAGAAGTAGAAGCATAGTACAGCTCACATCTATCTGAAAAGACATGCAGCCTAACTTCAATCTATGCATAAGACTTGCATTGACTTTTGTATGCTTTCAACAGTTCCCCAAATTGACTTTTGTATGCTTTCAACAGTTCCCCAAAGGTATTAAACAGGAAGAAACCAACAAGGCTTGGTCTTCTCATGATCAATGTAATAAAAGTATAACACTAAGTTGCTTACAGAGCCTATAAAAGAAAACCACCCTGTATAAGCAATTTAAGATTTGAGTTTTAGTTACTGAATTAAAAACAATTCAGGCACAATTCAACCATGTGATCTCAGTAAGAAACAGAGTTGTAATTCAGAATCACCCTGTTCACACGATCTCAGCCACTATTTTAATATTGACTTAAATATACAAGCATTACTTTCTTTACTCCCGGCACCTCTGCAGCACAGGGAATTATTTCTTCTCCGTTTTACGGATGCGCACCAGCGCTTAGTGGGCAGATGTCTGTGAGGGCCAAGTGCTAATCCCCTAAACTTCCCATCTGAAATTTATCCCTTATGCGTCAGACCTCTTTCCTCATAGAAGTTTGCTTATTTTGCTCGTATCTGTAACACAGCTGCTGCTCTTAGGCTGTTCCAGCATCACACTGCATTTGGAGCTCCCAAACATTGGGAGCAGGGCAAAACAAGAAGTCTGACGCTGTTGCTGCTTTCCTCTACTCCTTTCTCGCTGTTTTTAAAGAACTATACTCAACTGTATCCCAAGGACTTACATCATAACAGCCTACTTAACAGTTCATAGTCAGCCAGAAAGCACAGTGTTTCTCCTCAAATTACCTTCTCAGCACATAGAGCTCAACAATTTGAGAAAACAGAGACCATCACTGCAGATGTGTAGCCGTAAGGCTTTATAACTAGTCAAAGCTGTAGGTTTACCTCTCTATTCCCTCAGCCATACCATCCTGGAGCTACTATCCTCCTGAAGAAATACAGAAAATAGCATCTAGGGTTTAAGACAGATCTTTCTATAGCCTCTAGCTCTGCCATCCAGATGTTTCTGATGAGATACAGAGGGTATTCCCTGCTCTCCACGCATAAATATAATGCCCTAAGTTTAATGAAAATAAGCCAGTATCTACCTACAAAAAACTCAGAAAATACCATGTTGGAAGGCCAGCAGCACAGATTAGTCCCAGTATATACAATACGTAGACAACTAACAAATGACAGAGTTCTTCAGTAGAATAAGAGCAAAGGAAAGGCATTCAACAGACGTTCCTTGTCTGAGGAGCTTGAGGATTTGCATACAATAGACTTTTTGTGACCGAAAAATGCCCTGTCATTACCACTTGTTTGCTCCATGATCATAGGAAAAAAATTCTGGCAAAAGAGCTCCATATAAGCCCACTTAAATTTAAAAAACCTAATAGCTACAGAACAGGATACAAGCTGCCAACCCCAAAGGAAATGCTTAAGCATATACAGTCTGAAGTTTTTTAGTTTAACACTTACAGTGAGCAAGACCCGTGCTTCTAGAAATGAGCTTTCAGACAACAGCCTGACCGCATTTTGGGGATAAAAATTGCATGGTGAGTTTCCAAATAGGGTGGTACAAATTCTGCCTTCCAAGTCACATTCTAGACTACAGTTAAATGGACAAATTGTAATTTAGATTGTAGCACTCCATGCTCAAGGATCCACAGCCATTTTTTAACAGTTAAACCAGGATTTTTATCTTTTTTTTAACCAATATTTAACTTTTCCTGAAACAGTGTCTTAAAAAGGTAGGTCTGTTTGAGTGCTTCTGCTTACAAGCACCAAAAAGTTTTAGCACCTGAAGAGTCTTGCTCACCTCCTGCATAGGTTTAAACCAGCCCTATAGCATGGAAGCATTACTGGATACAACACTACAGTGAAGAACAAGGTGGTGTGACCCTCTAACTCTAATGAAGCCACCAGAAGTCATATCCTTACAGTCCTGGCCCATGCCATTTCAGCAGACCTGAGCTTCTCAGACTGAAAAGAAGTCTTTCCTTCAGATCTGTTCATTAGTAATTCAACAAAACAAACAAAAAATAGACAGCATTCAGAAGCACATCCAAGGTTAAAAAACCTGTCAACCCACAACATCTAAAATCCATAGTAGGGACAGGGAACCCTAATACTAGAAATTCCACAAAATGTAAGCCTATTACTAGACGCTTACTTCCTAGTCCACAAATCTTCAAGTGTTAAATCCAAAATACAGGGACAAAGAATTATTAATTTCTGTTATTTTCCTGCCTGACAAGTATATAACATAATATAACAATACTTAAATCAAGTACTTACAGGGTCTCTCAGCTCTTCATTGTCTCGAGTTGATGTTCGAGGTATTTTCACCGGAATTTCATCTCCACATTCAGTGTCTGAAGCATTTGGAGACTCTGCTAAATCAAGGAACTCATCTCTCTTGTGACCTCTGAACCTTATTTTGTCCAACTTCTTTAGCATGTTCAGCACTGCACTTTTCTGCTTTACCTTAACATGACGGTTGGAGTCTCTGCAAGAAACAAGACATCAAGAGTACTTTAGAAAGCTTGCAACAAACCTAAACCTAAACACGCATTCTAATCACTAACTACTTCTAACCATCTTTCAAGGGCCTTCCTGCCACTGGAGGAAAAAGATGCTGCAGCTTAGCTTTTTAACAGGCATTTTTTTTTTCCACAGTGTAACAGATGCATGGTTTGTTTTTCAGTAGTTGATGATTTACCATCTTCCCACACTATTATGGCCTCTTTCTCATGGCTATTTTTAACGCAAGTCAGAATGGGCACAAGCTAACAACCTGCACTCCAAAGATAGATTAGGAAGTCAGTTCCTAACAGGTTACTTGAAACAAAAAGAGTTTAGCTGCTAAGTCCACATTCTTCAACTTGCTGATACTTCTAATCAAAGACATGAAAATCCACTAAGCTTCACAACCAATCTTTAAATTCCCAGAAAAACTGGTGCAAAAGAGTAGCGAGGCTATCATATTTCCCTACTGCTTCAGGCTAAGAAAACAGAAAGTACCAAGGGTTTATTGAAGAAAGCCACCAGACAGATCCATGCAGAAGATCCCACTAAAAACTAGAGATTGTTGAAATCAACCAGAAACCACATTCAAATGCACTGCCAAGATCCTTAAAATTACCACTACTGACAGTCTTGTATACCCTTTGCTAGATTTCTATTACTCCCTCTGAGACTCAAAGAATCATCACTTTATTAGTGATGCTTTCACATTTTTTTTTTTTTTAAAAACAGCATGACCAAAACTTTACTGTAAGAGAAACAGCGCAGCCAGTATTTTTGCAGAACATGCAGGTGCCACGGCATCTGGAGGAACGAGAAATGCCCAGGACATTTCACTTCCAGAGTCAGTATTTGACATGAGCAACACTTAAATTATAAATCATAAATTGTACTGGGAGAAGCATTTTGCTTTTTAAAAGACAACAGAAGAAAGCTTAATTAATGTATGTAAACTCATTGTAATGGTAGCTTTCCAAGACACTGCACTGTATCATTTCTGACTTAAACCAGATCCGCCGAATCGCTCTAATTCAATGCTCTACACGTATCACACTCTGTACCCAAGCTCCATCTCTTCAAAAAAAAACAAAAACAAAAAACAACTTAGTTCCTTGATCCTGTCACTCCAGCAAGCTACCGTTCTGGCAGTTTATAACAAACGAGACACAATTTTCTCTCCTACAAACTCTGTTCCTCAGCTCAGAGCGTTCCATTTGGAGGGTGCCACAACGCCCTCCCAAATGGACTTTTGCAGTGGTAAAAATTTATTTTGAGGCACTTGTTCCTGTTACTATCCTTTATTCCCTATGATCAACATCGCCCTCCTCTTCATTAAAAAACATGCTTAACTTCATGGCACATCATCCCAGGCGCTGGCGTGAGATGAAAAAGCAAAAGGCAGATCTAGACATGCATCACTTCAGGCATATAAATAAAGAGCAAGAAAGAAGAGCCTTTTGCTACTGGCTCCCACAGCCTTTGCACTTGAGGCAATTCTCACCTCCCAACACAAACATCTTTTCAACAGAGCTCTTCGTCTTTCCCTGAGGATTCTCTGCTTACCCTAACGCTTTGGCAGTGACTATTCACACCAAGTTCAAACCAGATCATTCCCTTCAAAATCTGCCACAGTTTGCACCTCTGCCAAAGTTTATTAGCACCCTTCACTTAAACACATTAGTTTGAAACTAATACAAATCCCCTATAGTGCAGCTGGCAAAAATATCCCACAAAACTCTTCCTTTATCAGAGACGCTTAAAGTTGCAGCCCTGTGTTTAATATTTCACTTAGAGAGAATCACCTGCAGTAACTCACACCAAGGTTATTTTCTATGAACAGCTTTTCTTTTCCAAAGCTAAGTTTAAAATATAAACACTTCTTGCTCATTCATTGACTATTTGATGAAGAAACTTGTCAGCTATCACATCCAGAAATATCTCTAGGCCTCACTATTAATAGCAACTAGAGAACAAACGCTATCAGGGAAGTTTAAACCTCTGATATGCACCGGCACAACTGTATCACGCTGCCTCCCATCTCAAAGATCTCATCCATGTTCAACCAGTTTTACATACTGTGTAAGTCAGACCTACAGCAAAGCAGTTGTAAACCAAACCCTGTTTGTTCATCATCCATGCTGTCACTAATGATACAGCTATACGAAGAAATAATAAGGATGGTAGAGTGCTATCCCTTTTCTGGTCGGCACTCATCAGCCCACACCAACGGAGGACAAGCATGATCCCAAGCCTTCTCCATCCCTCTTACGGACGGAGCAGTTAACTTAAGGCTGCAGATGAGCATTGCTGTCCTGGGCAGAATCAGGAGACCCCAGCGTTCTCCTGTTAAAGCCGCATTTATCCACCGCTCCTCACAGACCAGGGCTGGATCTGGACCTCTTTTTATAGCCTGACATATACAGCAGTTCAGTGGACATTTCAAGATCTGAATTCAGTTTTCCCCTTAGAGTGGATTCACATTCACTTATCACACAAAAGAAGTGAGAGGCAACAAAAACATCTTGAGACAGAGCAATCTCCAGCCCTTCTCTTCAAGCTTTGCCTTCAGGCAACGAAGAATGAAAGACCCATGAGGCCGGTGAAAAGGCCCAGCGGTGTAACTGCCAGGGTTGGACGCCGCTGGGAACACAACGTCCCGAACTCCAGCCTCCTCCTAGGATGGTCCATGCATTTCAGCCCTAGTCACAGAATAACCTGGCCGACAGATGTACCCAAGAACATACTTACGATATTTTTTACTAGTAAAACTGATGTGCCTACCCTTAAGTGTGTTACCACCTGGTCTTTTAAAAATGCAAACCTTTCTTTGCAGCACTAACAGATCACTCCACTGAACACAGTTTCCATTCGGTAACACAGCAGCTAGCAAAAAGAGGTGCCATCAGTGTCAATATTTTAAAGTATTATTCAGAAGGTTGACCATTAAAAGAGGAAATAGTAAAGAATCATATTCCTAGGCATTTTTTTTAAGTGCTTTAAGTATAAGAAGCTGTTATATAAAAGTATCTGCTCAGTTATAATTTAAAAACAGTAAGATCATTTTGTCTAAAAATTGTTTTGAGTGTACCAGGCTCCCAGATTACTTACAGTTACATTAGATTAACCCAAGCTTGCCAACAAGGTCCTATAGAAACTCGTTATCTGGCCTCCAGCCAAATGCGCGATCTGAGACAGGCTTTTAAGTCAGCAGCCTTTTCTTGCAACTAGCAACTTTTTTTTTTTTTTAGATAAAGATCAATAAATACAGCGACATTTCAGCAGTTTCAGGTTCACTAGAAAAAAGCTTCTCAGAGACTTTGTATTCCAAGTGGCTTGGGTCAAATTTAGATAAGCTTGAGGAAGCTTTTGTAAAACACAAGACCAGAATCTGACCTAGAATTAGCTTTATTGTAAAATATAGTAAATAAATATCAAAAACACTTGCTTCACCATCATCACTATTCATCCCCTCACCCTCTCCCAACTACCCATCCACATCCTGGCCTCAGCTGGCTCGGCTCTAAGTTTCAGGCTGTTTCTAGTAACTCCCCATACCAGCAACATCAAAACCAACATGCAGTTTTGCACATGCAGAGCTCAGAGCCTGAATATAAACCCGCATCTCCTTCTGCTTTCAGACTAACAATGAACAAATACTATGAAATCATAGTAAAAATACAACTATTTTAACTCCATGCATTGTAAACACTCTGATTTCCCAACACTGTCATACACGTGACAATAATTGTTCTCTCTACCACACAACAAACAAGCTATAAATAAGAATTAAGAGTGGTGTCGTGCTTGCAAATTAACTTGAGCAAAATAAAAATCAAACCCATCCTCCCCAGTCAAGTTTATTCCTGCATACAAACACCCTACCATTAATGTAAGCAACAGGAGATCTTTCCCACATTCAACGCTGTAACAGAAAGTGCTGCAGAGCACAGTAAGGCAGACGCCGACTCTGCAAGACTGGTTTAGGTCCAAGTTTGTTGCACCTCAGTCAGATCTAATAATACTAGCAAGCCCTCTGTCATAATATAGTAACGATATCTTACATTAACATGCTTACAAACAAGGCTATTCAGGCACCCAGGTTTTTAAGAAGGTGGCTTTTATCTCTCTTGTTGCAGTAGCAGTTAAAAAGCAGCAAAATTAAACAGCAGCCTGTAAAAATTATCCTGAAGTCCCAAACCATCTAGTAAAAAACTAGGCAACAGTTTATGTATATAGGGCTTGATTAGTGAAAAAGGTCTGTATTTTCCACACCTAAAAAAAACCCAAACAAAACTAAAATCAACTTTAAAGGTGTTTTTTTTAATTGCTATTAATATCTAGTTGCTAAAGCAAATCCTTCAAGGCTGAGGTTTTATTCCTTTTACAGATGGCCAGAGAAGAGATGACTTTATTTGGACCTAATATGAAAACCCTCAATTAACCCCCAAATAACTGTCAGACATTCAGTTTAAGTGAATATATCAAGACCCAAAACCCCAAAGCAACATACACACACATTCCAAACTTATGCTAAGTAGAGAAAAATCAAGTTTTCCCAAACTTTCAGATAAAAATCATAAGGAGATCTAGCACAGCTTTTTCTGCCTATGTTTACAGAGAGGCTTCAGCAAGGAGACAACTAGCTGCTGGGGAACAAGAAGAGTCAGCCTGCCAGCGTAGTCTGGAAGGGTATTGGTTATGGGGCTTGCTCTTATGGACATCCCCCCACCCCTTCATGCCACTGCTCCCCCCATGCTCTGCTCTTGCGTCAATGTGGAAGAGGTTGGGATGCAGAAGGGAGGAGGGAACTCGGGGAAGGGCAGCACTCAGTGCACTGCTGCTGGCTGAAATCCGCCTTAACTCACCCCAGAGTCTCCTACAAGTGACTTACAGGTTTTGGTTTTCTGCTGTTGCATCTAGTTTTTACACAAGAATATGCTGAGTAAGAGTATGTGGCCTGGTAGACAGGGCAGAGATTGAACATGAAGATATATCTTCATGTGCGCTTTGTCGGAGAAAAGACTGCTTCACAACACAGCGATTCAGTTTTCCTTAGCTGTTAATGAAATGCAAACCCAATACACACAAACAGCGTTGCCTCAGTAAGCGTTCATCCGGAGCTTGGGGGAAAAACAACAAAAAAACCCCACTAAAACATCATGGATGAATTTCATCTTAGGTCAAAAAGGCCACACATGACTATGACACAGCAAAGTAACCTCCAAAGCACCTGCATTCCTTTTGCTAGAAAAACAGCGTTTCAGAAAGCTGAAGACGACATTGGAGTTGAAGCAAATCTAGCACACCCCTAGTTCTCATCTTTACACCCCATCTCCTTCACATTCTCCTTTTAATCTCACAATGTCTTTCTGCAGAATTCCGAGGTGAGAGCTCCGGTATCCAAGAAAAGCCAGGCTGTATGGATGAACAAATACAGACATGGTGTCAACACCCGGATGTTTCGGTCTTATCTTGAGGGAGGGACGTGCAAATTGAGGGAGTGGAAAGTATCAGGATTACGCTAGGTATTCATTACTTCTTCACTGAAATACTCCTATGTATTATCCTAGAAGAGCTGACAGGAGAGCAGGAACACAAGAAGATACACTCAGGCCATCCACACACCAACTGATACTGAAAACAAAGCTTGGTGTGTTTTATTCTGGACATGTCTAACTAAAACTGGAAACCTCAGTGAGTACATCTAAGCCTACAACAGATTCATGGTCCAGCTTTATATACTGCTCTGTGCAAAAAGTTCCCTCTTGCTATATGCTTTTTTCCTCCCCAATTTCTCATTTTAATGGACAGAATCTCATCTCAAGTCACTGTCTGAACATTTTGTACTTATTAATATTGGAAAGATCAACTGACTGTACTTGAGAGCTGCTTGTCTGCTCAGCTTTTCTTCCCCCTGTGCACACACTTCTCCCAACTTGGCCTCCAGAAGGCTCACATCTGTGAAGAAAGCCAAACCTTACCCACAGCGTCTCTTCTTGAGCAACAGGGAATGGTTTTGTATAGATGAAGTTGGCACTTTTCAAGAAAACTTTACATTAAGCTCAACTCAACAAGACACTCAAGTACACAGAAGGCACACAAACCTCACTCAACACAGCCCTTTCATGAACAGCACCCATGTGAGACTTATATCACATGGGACTACACCTATATGTTAAGTTCTCTGTATAGAACGATGTCATCATTTCTCATTGGAAACCAAGAAATAGCAGTGGGCCAAACATTCAGCTGGACTTGTCAAGAGCAGCTTACAAACACTCTCCAAAAGTTACAAGCATTGCTCAAGTGCCCTCAATTTCCAACATCAACAAACATGCAGGGCTTGACCTTCAGAGCTGAGCTCTCCCCACGCTCAACCCGTCACAGGTTCATCCTGAAATTAGTCACCACCTTAGCATCACAGCCTGGTAAAGTCTTCCTCCAATTACATCACCCTTGGCCCCAGGGTCATAAAATGATGTCATGCATATACAGAGCAAACTGCTTTCTGGTTTTGAGTAACACCTACTAAAAGCTCCCAACCCTTCAGGGTCAGCAGTCCTTAAAACCCTAGGGATAGACTAGACTAGATAAGGACAGACTAAGGGGATAGACTTTGTTGGGGGTTTTTTGCATGACAGATGAAGTTATCAGTTACGCTACCTATGGTGTGGAGAAATATTATGCTTAGTAATTCAGGTTTATTTTTCCCTTGAGCTTAAAGGGAGATGAACAAAGAAAATCCCACCAGAATCATCTCCTCTGCGTTATGGACTGCTGGCAGAAGCAACACTCGATTAACATGGGTCAGAAACAAGCAGGAAGTTGTTCTTTGGTGTTGCAGGCTTAATTAGATGCAGCTACTAACTAAGCATCAACCCTGAAACAATTTAAATTGTCCACTGACTGGGGGGGGAAGTGGAAAGCTGTGTAACATCCGCTACAGTACAGCATGGGGACTGGAGACAGAAGTTCAACGTACCGATCTTGCCTGCCAGTGGTGAGGTTGTCACAGCAACCATAATGCAGCTTCATGAATATGCAATACGTTAAAATCTATTTTTTTTCCCAAAAGAGACTAACATGTCATTCAGCTCACAACATGAAGCTCCCTGGGAGACGGATCGGGGTTGTACAATAAAAGTGATTTGTCTTCAAAACCTTCAGCTCGGCTGCTGCAGACAGGAGGGGCTGGGGGAAGAGGGGAGACACAGAACATGGGAGCATGGGGCTGCAGGACTCTCTTCTGTACCTGCCTCAGCCAGAGGGTACTTCAGACATATATGGCAAACATTTTAAGACGGAGGTTCCCAAAATGAGGTGCTCAGTTCCTGTAAAGTTTCAGATCTGTGCAAGGCATCAGCCTTAATCCCTCAACCACCTGGGGACAGGCCCTTCAGCAAGCCAGCGGAGGAGGCACCTCCAGTGACCCTCCACGGAAGGATGGAGAAGGGGGAGCTGCTGCTCCCACTGCTAGGGACAGTGCCCAAGCCGGCTGTAACTGGGGGGCCTTGGCTTGATCATCACTGGAGAATTGCGGATGGAGAGGCTCACAAAAAACATCCCAAACCACACACATGTACCTATACAGGTGTGTCAAGAAAGAAACCGAGAGCAATGACTGTTTCAGCTGAGTAGCTGTGGGAGTTGTACTTTGTACTTAATCCCCGACTTAACATCACACTGGAAACATCACAGCTCCAAAAACACACCCCTTCCACGAACATGTTGACACCCTACACGCCTCTTTCTCTCGTTCATCATGAAACCTAATTAAAATTAGCAAGCTTTGTTAAATTAATTCCTCTGTAAACTGGTAAACTGGAAATTTTAACTCCCAAAACAGGAAGATAAAGCTCATTTTTTCCTCAAGACACCTGTGTGGAAAAAAAAAAAAAGAAACATTTACTATACCATCTGAAGAGCAGCACCAAAAAAAACCTTGTAAGAAAATGACTTTGCCTGCAGAGAGGAGCTCAAGCAGCACGCACAGACTGGAGGAGCCACCAGTTCAAGCCATGGCGCATTAAGTAGTTGCTCAGCACTCTGCCTGACAGATATCCTGTGAAAGGGGTAGTATGTTGTGATAGTAATAAAAGCCTATCACCCTCCAGGTGAAACCTTCCCTTCCTGGTCACCCACTGGGTCCCCCCTTGCTGCCTCCGTCCCCCCTGCTGTATACCCATCCCGATCCCAGACGAGCCCAGCCAAGCCTGAAGCCCACTTGATTACAGGCTGACACCAAAGGGAGCAGCCCCATTCATTTCTGCCACGGCCTTTATGTCACTTGACCACTCATGCAGTTTATCAGCTCATTGCTGATACAACTAATTTTTGTGTTTGTTTTCTGGCAAGGTCAGTCTAATTGGAGCAGACAGTTACGCAGCCTCACTCATGGTTAATAGCACAAGCTATTAGAGCTGTCGTGCCTCCCGCACAGAAAATGTTTCTGGTCATGGGCAGAGGGAGAAAGCATCCTTTTACAGCAGCCACCTGCACTTAAATCAGGTTAAACGACTGCAAACCCTCACCCTAAAGACAGTGTTTATGAAGCTGCCATGAGGCACATTTCAGAAATCAGTCCCACGCCAGAGCTTCAGTCTCTCCTCTGAGGGATTGGGGAAGAGCTTGTCACAGCTCGGCATTGACAAAAGCCTTTTTTCTGCTTCCTCACTCTGAATTTTCTCTACTAGTGAGGGGAGCTGAGGGCAAAGACAGGAGGATGAACATCACTAGCTCAGCAAGAGCCTCCGCGCTCAAGAAGGCTCAGGCAGCTCAGGTCTGGCTGGTCTTCAACCAAGTAAGAAGCCGTGGCACAGGGGCAGCACTGCCGTAAGCAAGCACCACAACTTCTGCCTATAAAAACAAAGAGACATGGAGGTGACGGATGGGGAGAAGGACAGGACACGACCAACACAGGGTAAGATTAGGCTATCACTGCATAGATCTCCTCTTCCGCTGTTCAAATGGAAGTGTAAGAAGCCTGGCTTGACACAGCACTCAGAATTAAGTTGGCCTTTTACAATCTGCTTTAAAATAAACATTTAAAGTCAGAAGTACACGTACTAGCATGGAACATCTTATTCAGACTAAGTAGTATATTATGGAAGGTGATCACTAAACTGTTTAGAACGTGTGAGCCCTGCCAGCCCTGAAAAAGGATTTTAATTCTATCCTTCCAAGTGAAGAAAGTGCAAGTTATTGAGACCAATGCAGTTACACCTGTTCGATGCTGACTGCGTTTTCCATAACCTCAACTGCATGTTCATCATCTTCAGATAATAAATACAGATAAATCAGGGAACGGGGATACTGCTAAAAAAAAGACACTGTGGAAAGTAACCATAATCTAGGCTTAGAGAAAACCACTTTGAGAACAGCCTTCCAAGGTCTATGCAGAATGGCTTGGACCAAGCAGGTATTTCTTGAAGGGGTCTCTCAGCAGCAGGCAAGCATTTCATCTGCTCAGGGTGACTGCTTGTAGCTCACCCAGCAATCTTCAGAACCAGAACAAAGGTATAAAACATGGTCTAGTTTTGAAGAATGACTACATATTCTTTTTTTGATACACAAAGATTTCACCTTGCTATTCATTGAAAAAAAAGAGAAATAAGAGGTACACATTTGAAGCAGGACGCGCCGCACGGCTAACAACTGCAGCCTGACTAATCTCTGCTGACCTCCATGCAGTGCATGTACCTCCAGTGGGCGTAGCTGAGAGTGCGCAACCCATCGCTGAAAGAGGAGCCTGCCCCAGCCCTTACTAACAAACATCCGCAGCACCACGCGTAGGCAGCCTGCAAGTCTGAACACTTCACACGTGCCACGGGGCCAAGCTACCTGTGCACCACAGTTTCACTTATGGCAAGACCGTATAGAAGGAGTTACTGAAGCTATCAGGCAAAAGACCACAGACCTACAACTGCTGTGTTATATATGCGATGATAAAATTAACTCCCCTACTTTTTTGTTCACAAAGCAACCACAGGGCCATGTCCATAGTCCTCAAATCATTGAGCTATCGGGGCACCTCACTGAGAACAAGGCTAACACCCAGAGTACAGCAAGATGGTCTATCTTGAGGGGCTTCCCTCAGTTCCGGGAGACAATTCAGGAGAAGCCAAGTTAGCAGCTCTGTAAGCAAGTAACAAAAGTTATGATGAAACCACTCGGATGCGAGTTTTCAGAGGAAGATTCCCAGGATGCAGTGATTTTGCGTACAACACTTCGTAACTTGCTTCTGCAAGCTTTAACTATTCTACTGCTGATTTGAGAATCCATTAAGACTCCAAAATATCTATGTTGCAAAAATAAACCACATAAAAACAGGTAAGTATTTGAGATGTCCATCATTGATTTCTGTAGTCAGCACACAGCTGATAGAAGGAATTGAGTCTTTTACCAATCACCAGTAGCTCTCCAACCACCATACAGTCATAAAAATAATTTTAATAAATCAAAATTTTTTAACTTTTCCCCTCATAAGTAAAAAAGTTCAACATTTTTGGTACATGAAGAAGAACTACAAAGTCATAGCTAGCACATATCAAATTACAACCACCACTATAATTAAGAACTTCAATTTCCTTCCTATATACTGGCCTTGAGCTTATAAAGAATGTCTGTAATCCCCAAATCCTGCACATTTCCATGCGAGAAGCAGTGCTGCTGCTTATTCTGTTCCTTCTCCTTTCCTCCCAACAAAGACCTGAAAATACTCCTGATGTTGGTGCTACGGGCACAGAAGGCAGGAAAAAAAAAAAATTACTATGTGGATTACGCGAGTTTGTAGTGTTGTAATTCCTCATTATGTCAACTTCTAAATGAAGGGGCACGGAGGATTGCATAAAAATTTGCATAGATACTATGTAAAAGGACACCATGTGAAAGACTGCTATGCTGCACAACACACGAAGGAGGGATTTATCCAGATTACACAAAGGAGTAATGGAGAAACAGCAAGTTTCATACAGTAAGTCGGGCTTCAGGCATCAGCTTCATTTCTGGCACTGTCTGTACTACACAGCCACTTTTAAAAGCCATGTAAACTATTCCTTGAAATCTTATCACAGAGTAAAAAAACTCAAGGTCAAGCTCCCACCAGACTGACAGAAACGTGAAGAGCAGCTCCGTTGGAAAGCGGCATTCTGGAAAAGAGCCTCCTCCATTCCCACCCACACAGCTCGTCAAAATATGAGAGGGATATTTTTCTCCACGTAGCAGAGTTTGGAAATAGCAGAGGAAGTTGCGTGACACAGGAAAGCACCAAATTTGTCCTCTAGGTATCACGGACCTCTCCTCCCTTTCTTCAGAGTGCAACTCTTTACATAAGTCCGTCTGCACTGTTGGCACGTTTGCTATAAACAGGACTGAATCACAGTACCCAAATGACAGATTTGATTTCTGGACTGCACTTACTTGTTTAAATAATTTGGCTATTTAACTAACTTCTCTTGACATAGTGAAATGGCAGGCTTAAGGTTGAAAGGCCCTGCTGTTCAAGGTAGTCTCCCTTACAGGAGCAAACCTCTATTCCCTCACATTTCAAACTGCATCATTCCCTCAGTAGGTAAAATATCTGCTCTTCGTCCCCACACTTACAATAGCAATCCTGAATGGAAAGAAAAAAAAAACACAACCCAAGAAAAACCACCACAACAAAAAAACAAAACCCAAGCTTTTATAGCCACAGCAGGCAGCAGAGTATCCAACCCTATGAGAAACCAGAGGGGCCATAAGGAATATAATCACAATCCTGCAAGTTAACTCTTTTGTTTAGTAAACTGCTTGGGTATTCTGCCATAGCTGCAGATTTTTCATTTCACATGTTGATTTTAACATGCTTTGGACAGCAAAAATAAATGGAAATCTTTGCTATTAAATCTGATTCTTCCAAGAAGCACATGTAGTCTGGGCATCTCCTCCACGCTCTTTCCCAATAACCTCTGTGCATAATATCAACGGCTGTTAAAAAAGCCCATTTTGGTAATACCTTTAACTGCTCTGAGTAGAGGATCGAAGACAGCCACCAGTCCCGCCCAGGAAAAGGCTGCCATACATGCTCAGCAGCTGTGACAGTTAAGTAGGCAACTGGTGGAGAAGTATGAAGCTGAGGCTGAGCAGAGGGTGTCCCCTCACCCCACCAGCAGTTACAGATGGGGGACCACAGCGTGGGTCTATGCGGGGAAGGGGAATAACCTCAGAAAGAATGATGGAGCCTGCGAGTCAGACACTCGTAGGGAAATACACGAGAAAGAAAGAGAAAGAAAGAGAAAGAAAGAGAAAGAAAGAGAAAGAAAGAGAAAGAAAGAGAAAGAAAAAACATTACTCCAGTTAAATTTCCCATGCATTCTTGTGTTTTCTCCCAAATTTTATTAGTTCATGAAATCAATTTCATTTTGCAAACAAAACCAAACTCATCACTCAAAACACTCAACACTGCCACAAACGAACTCCGGCCAGCAAGCGTAACCCACTCGTCTCCAGACACACTCGGAGCGGCTCGGCTGTCCACCTTCAGCAGCTTGGCATACACGGCTGCACGCGTGACCAATGGAGGAAAGGGGAGGAAAGATGGAGATATGCAGCCATATTCTATGAGCAATTTTGAGGCTTCCTTAAAGCATGAATAGAGTTGAGGAAAACTAAAAAAATTGCATAATTTCAAGAAAACACAGAAATCACACATTACCTAAGTCTGTAAGGAAGGTACAAAGCCTCTTCCGAACCAGTAAACCAGCCAGCTGAGGCTATTACCATAAACTATCCCAGTTCTTACTAATTTGGCCATATTTGTAGGAAATTAACATTTTAATGGTGCTTGTTATATCCTATTGCCTCATAACTGCAGATGGTAAAAAAAAAATTATACACAGAAGTTAACAACTACATTTTTGAAGCTGCTTGAAACAACTGGAACAAGATATCTTAGAGCAAGCCTTTAAATAAACCAGGGCCCATCAACATACCCAGCTCCCCTCCTCTACCGAGGGGGAGCCTGCTGTCAGCAGCATCACCGAAGTATCGTTACGTGCCAAGTGGCATTTCTCCCAAGTGGAGCCAGCTCCTCTCTTGACAGAGCCATATTAGTAAGGTTTCCACCGTGTTTCAACACGAGATGTACTGAACACAAGGAAGAGGCAGAAAAAAGTCTCTGCCAGTTTGGTTTTTTGATCCCAAACTGGGGTAATCTATGAATCCAATGGTGTTCAGCTCTTCGGTTCGTTAACTGAGCCTGTATAAGCACTCTGATCTACCATACTTTTCGCATGCTCTATTTCAAAACAAAGTATTTTCTCATCTCAAAATGTCACAAATACACCGCAAAGCCTGTAAGGCTGCTAAAATGATACAAACCCAATGACAGTAAATAGCAACCTGGCACATCGCTGAGCCTTCAGACTTGAAATAGATTTAAATTAACACAAAGATAGCAGGATGGAGAGTTTAGTAACGAAGTGAAGAAACCAAGGGAGAAGAAATAAGATTATTTCAGTCATCATTTCAATCAGAGCAAGCAACTTAAAAGACAGCTACAGGATGGCATTTACATCTCCCTCTAAGACTGGGATGAGGGCCAGAATTACACTACTTGAGCTGACAGGTTTATTTATGCCAAGATGACGCTTCAGTTAGCAGTGATAAAGGTCCAAAAGTCAAAGTACTTTAAGAAAAAGAGCCACATACACACAGTATATCTTTCTGAGCAGTTATGGTTGGGGTGGGGAAGGAAGGGGCAGGGAGGGTTATTCCTCGCACACACCTACCTGCTCCACAAGCTACCGTAAAACCACTTCAGCTGTGCCCATTTCATAGCTTCCTAAGTTCACAAAGGAGATTTCTGTAGAGATCCCACCTTTCTTCATCCAACCACTCCTAAGAAACGGTTTGGTTTTCCAAGTCAAAGCCAGAGAGAAGCCAGTGGTGCCTCATAGCAAAATTGAGAGGCCACATCACCAGCTGAAGCCCACAGACCTCCAAAAGACCTCCCGAAAATTCCCTAAAAAATCTGGGTGAAGGACTAAAAACGAAGGCAGAAAGCAACATTTTTTACACTTCTCTCAGTCTCTTAACCAGGACTTCTTCTAGCTCTAACTTATTCCCAATTACTTCATTAATATTCACATATTTAAATATTGGAATTTTAAAAACTAATCTATGGATTTCACTTTTCGAGAAGGATCCTGAAAGTTTAACCACCAATCAGGCTCAAATTCTGGTTTGGGGATGTCAAGCCTTTTGTTTACACTACACAAATGTTTTAACAGACACAGTCTCTCAAAGTCATGGAAACTTGGAATTGCGAGACTTTTTGCATTAATGACAGAAGCATGCCGAAGACCGCAGGACATGATCGAACTATCAGCTAGCACTGAACTCCCACTAACCTCTGATTTGCTTGTATAATTGCCATCTATGTTAAAAAAAAAAACAAAAACAAAAAAACACCACACACCACACCACCACCATTATACCACATTATTCTTGAACATTTTAGGGATTCCAAGAAGCTCCCATCTGTGCCCAAAAGCAAACTACAGAGCATCAAATTTGCAGAAGGGAAAAAAAAAAAAAAAGAAAAAGAAAGATAGCATCTTTGGATTTCTTTGTTGTAGGCATCTGGGGCCTTCAGCTGCAGGATCTAGGTGGGCTAACTAAGCTTGAGCAGGGACTTGGATGGCTGTAAATGGGAGTCTGTTCTAAGCAAGACCTAGGTCATGGAAGGTGAGATGACAAGAAACAGGGACAGGCTGTCTTTAGGGTGAAAAGAGAAGCTGTAAATACACAATAAAGGCATAGTTCATATCCTACTGATACTCCTGCCAAACCCTTCTATTTATTGGATAGTACAAAATCTTCAGAAACTAAACAGCAGTTTTAATCGAGGACTGTTCTGGGTTTTTATTGCTGCACTCAACTTTGATGCCCCACAGCATACCAGAGGCGTCAGGCCTCCAAGAGCGGTATTGCAATACGCAGAATAAAAAACACGCCCTGCTACAACCTCTCCTTCGAAGAGGCAGCCACACAACCCAGAAGACATGAAAGCAAGGTTTTCTGAACTAGAAGGCTGTTTTCCAGTCATTGGAAAGGTTTCTGGGTGCCCAGGAATCACAACAAACAGTAAGATGGGAAAGCTGGGTCCGATTTGTGTATAACCAGCCCTAAGACCTTTGACTACAAGCTCACACATGTACAAAAAAAAGTCTTTGGATTTGGTTAACAAGGCTGCAGAAGAGGTCAGACCACTTCATACTGGCGTTCCTACACGAGGGTGCGTACAAGAGCACATGGGGGATGGAAGAAGCTGTCTCCCTTCAGGAATGACAGGACTACTGAACCTCACGCAATTGAAGACTTTTAAATAAAGGTGCTTTCTTTAGCGGACTGGCTACCAGGTGAGCTTTCCTTTCCACCTTGCCAGGCAGAGCGCTTTGTTCTCCCTCACGCCCCGGTGACAATGCTCACATTACTAGTCATGACTGCATTTTGCAAAAAACCTTTACTTTAAGAGTTGAATCTACTGGTTAATCTTTATTTTAAAAGAAAAAGAAGTTATTTCAAATTATTATCAACTTGTAAGAAAGAAAAACTGCATGCTTGTAGCTAATCTACTTCAAGAGTTGGCGTCTGGCATTTCCTCCACGGTTCGGAAACACCAGCGATGCATCTGCTTCCTAAACACGGTTTCTCATCTCCCACTTCAGATAATGAGCAATCTGTGGTCTGTCAGTCATCTTCAAGGTCCAACCCCTTCTTAGCATTTCCAGTAAGTATATGTGTTTACCTACTTTTCTTCTGACTTTTACAAGAATGCAGTATTAACTTCATAGCAACTGAATCGCTGAATTAAAAACAGCTCTAGAAAATGCCAGTCTATGTAACCACCAAGACTTGGTTCAGCTGGAGCTTTTGAAAAGGGAGGAGAAAGTAAAATAAGCAAATCACCACCTTTAAAGCAAACAGACACTCTTTTTTGTGTCAGTCCATGTAGTGTTTCCAAAACTCATCTAACACAATTGTTCAACAGTTAAATACGCACATGGAATTTTCTGTGCAATAAATGAGGTCTGCTGTACTTTCATATTAGCTCTCAGATATTATGATGAACTTTTAGCCAGCTGAGAAGAAAGCCACCTTCAGGGTAAGATAAACAGATGTAGTTCGCTTCAGACAATAAGGAATACAAACTGCATGGAAAGATTTTCCATGATTTAACAAAGACAATAAATTGTCACCAACAGTAGACTAATGAGTCACAGACAACAGCTTAATACTTAAAGCTTATCTCTAAAGAAAAAAATATTTATGCAATTTCAAAGCATTAACAACAAAACAGAAAATGAGTTTTGAGTAAGATCCCACCGTCTCCAAGCAGAATAGCTGTATGCATCCAAGTGAAATCCGAAGCGGACACTGCATACAGTCAGGCTTGCATTCCACCAGGAAAACGGAACTGAAAATGCTGGTCATTGTTTCTCATTCAAAAAGCGCATGCTGTCCCTGCTCTGCTTCAGCAGAGGACTGCCAAGGGCCAGAGAGCTTCACCAGGCAAATTCAAACTGTTAAGCAAAGTCAGGTCCACACTCCTCCTGTAAAATAGTCCAAGAAATGGTATTTGTGCCTCACTTGTGTCCAGTGTGCTGTTGTAGAGGGGTCAGTGACCCAGCGTTAGAGGAAATGGTCGCTGGCAGAGCCCTCAGGCCGGGGAGAGGTTGCTGCCGGAAGAAACAGGAAAGCAGCAGAAGTCACTTTAGAGAAAGTGTATTTGCTGTAAAAATGTTATCCAGTACAGTTGTCTGGGAAAGTCAGAACTATCCCACTTTGACTGGTTATCCCCGTAACTGAAACTAAAAATAAGAGCTTTGAATGTGCGTACATTCATCAGTCCTATAAGTGACTCCACTAGGGAGGGAAGGCAAAATCGTTCACAGTAGGCCCAGACCCTTTTATAAGCATCAAAAGCTTTATATTCAGAACGTTTCTCTGAAACAAAACAGGGCTAGCTCCAGATAATCTGGAAGAGACCACAGGCCTCATTTCTGCAGTGTTTTGCAACCTCTTGACGTTAGTTTTAATTACCGTGAGTTTCCAGGAAGCTCTTACAGCTCAGGAAAATCTGGGGAGCACAGCACCCTGAGCAGCTGGCAGTTCTCTTACAGGGTCAGCGTGTCCAGCCAGACGCTCCACGGCTTGTTGGGAAGGACATTCCTCATTGCACGATCCCAGGTGATCCCACAGAGCTGCTGAGACCATGCAGGGTTTTACAAAACCAAGCCACACTACATTTTCATACAGAAGGTGATCTCAGACACTCGGTGATACCTTTTGAGTTGCTTTGTAAATTAGCCTTTAAGAGAAGTGTGAAGATCTTGGATAAAAGCACTGCAGAAGTGCAAAGAATTATGAAGTTAATCAAACTGGAATAATGCCTAGAAGTGGTTTAATGCTTTGAAAAGTCAGACTACGTAAAGAACATACTTACACAGACTCCGTTTGTTCCTACTCCTTCCGATGACATGACCCTTGCAAGCTGATGCAAGAGTTAGTAGTCTACAGAGCTGGTTTTTACTGTTATCTGATGATCACAGTCCAAAGTCACCCTAATATTAGTCACACGAGGATGCTTTGGATGTTTTGCTGCTCTCAGGTCCCACGCTTCACAGCTACCTTTGCCACACACAAACAGGATGGCAGCTGCTGGGAATCGAACCTCTCGGCTACACGCAGCAAGAGGAAGCAGCCAGGATCTTCAAGGACAGTACGTGCAGGCAACTCCCTCGGCATTACTCCCTGTCTCACAAGGGAAAAGGTGAGCAAGAGGGAAAATGAAGAAAGCCCCAAACCTAAAAGTGAGTTCAGAGATAGGATTCCAGATTACAGATCATCTTGCAGCTTGATTTTGAATCAGGTAGCTAAAGTTGTGTTTATCGAGGGCCAGGTAAGTGCAAGGAACATCAAACCGAAGGTACACAGCATTTCATCTTTGGCTGCTGAACATGCTATATTTTCCCATTGCAATGCGGTACCTTGTTGCAATAGTTGTGCATCTTACAAAATGCTCAGAGCCCAGGCTACTGCTCCCTTCACCCCCAGAACAGGGTTATGGATATTTTCAGACGCGTCTCTTCTTTCCTGCACAGATCTCTAAGACTCGAATCAGGCATGCCACCCTCTCCAGTCAACCCAGAAAGCATAAACTCATCCAGTTTCTGGCAGCACGTTGTCCCTGGAACAAACCCTAATACTGGTAGCGGTCACACTACTACAGGAGTGTCTGGGAAAGCAGCTTGTGTCCAAAGCACAGAACTATACGGCTCCGTAGACTCAGATCTGGAGTAAATTACAGTAAATTACAGGATTTAGACACCCTCATCAGTCCTAACATAACTAGGAGGGACCCTGAAGCTGTAAACTACAGACATCAGCTGGCTCTACGAAAAGCAAGATGGAAGAAAGATATCCTCGTCAGGCTCATAACGCAGCATCATGGACCATGCATGGCCTTCAAAGTACGTTTGAAGAGATCCTTCTCTAGAGGCTTCATATTTCCCCAGCCCTACGGCTGTGACACTGCTTAAATACTGCTGACAGTTATAAATCCACACGCCTCTCTCTAGCCCTGCTACATTTCCCCAGGAATTACAACATGCTGTTAACCTTGAAAAGTGCGTCAAGTTCTTTTAAAATGCGGTTACTGTGCACACCTGGGAATGCAAAGATGAGATCCAGAGACAGGAGAAGAAAAACACGCAAACCATTTCCTGAACGTAGAAGGAACGTGGACCCTCAGGTTGTAAAATCAGCAGTGAGAGGCTGGAGGGCTTTTTTCTGAAGGTAGCTCTAGAGCTAAAACTCTTTTAAGAAGTTCTCTTTTGCATACATATTTCTAACTTGAAGAAGCCACTTTTCAAAATTTAAGCTAATGATAAACTGCAGGTTATGAAATAAACCCTGCTTTAAGCATCCGAAGATGCTTGGGTATCCTTCACTGAAAAACCTGGTACTAATTTTCAGTCTCTGAGAATTAGTTGGTTTCCAAACCAGTGAATTTGAAGTGTTCTGTATATAAGTAACCTAATGCTTGAAATGGATATTG
The DNA here is from genome assembly GCF_000690835.1 of Fulmarus glacialis. Classification (NCBI taxonomy): domain Eukaryota; kingdom Metazoa; phylum Chordata; class Aves; order Procellariiformes; family Procellariidae; genus Fulmarus; species Fulmarus glacialis. The sequence continues at coordinate 5,685 of NW_009195834.1, read as the reverse complement.
AAGGAACAAGTGGCTTTGACAACACGGTAAAAAATGCTGAGCATTAGTAATGCCAGATACTAATACAAACTGCTGACAGTCCTACTGAGAGCTCTGATAAGACAGTTTTAGCAGTTGGAAACTAATTGCACTCAGTCACTAATTGCATACACCAGGCCAGCATGGAGTGCATAGCTTTGTTCTCTTTAATTAAGATAAGTATAGACCTCTCATGTTGTGCAGTTACTTTTGGGGGAGTACTTTGGAAATTTAAAATGCATCTATAAACCATTGTATTTGGACATAGACAAGGCAAGCAACTGCTAACTACTTTTTCCACATAATTTTACTGTGTTCTTTAAGAACCTTAAAAAACCACCTTAACCAACTACACATACCTAGGTATACAGGAGGGGAAGCTCAATGGTCAAGAAACAAGAGTGTCCTCTCCCACAGAGTTTGATGAGAATCCCAAGGATAAAGTAGTATTTCGTGCTTTATTCCTTTTTCTTGCTCTCCTCTCTCTCTCCTGTCCATGAGCAGCGTTACTGGCATTACACTAACAGTTTTATTCTGCACCTGAATTGCTGACCTAAAAATGAAAACCCTGTTTACAAATTCTGTATTTAACATCAACTACAGACTTACCCACATAAGCATACAAAACAGATGTGGCAGAATAAGGAAGCATCCAAACTTCACTCAGTTTAGTTTGTAAGCCAGATGCTCACCTTCAGGCATGTCACCAGGGAAACGCAGCAATGTAGAAAGTGCCCATGGAGCAGGCAGGTCAGCCCTGACCGAGAACAACGCAGCGTGGGATGGCTGCTGGAGAACCAAACCAGCCCACAGCAGGGATGTGCCTTCGCAACCGTAAGCAAGCATTCAGTCAAAACTGAAACGAGCTCTGTTTCAGACAGCAGTCCGTATGAACATACCCCAAGAAACACACATACCCGTGTGACTCAGCATCTAATGAGTACACTTACATGTGTAGCCAGCAAACCTAGTCATAAATCCCTTAATCACAGGTCAAAAGAGTTGTCAAAGCCTGCGCTGATGGGATCAGGAAAACGCTGAAGCATTTGGGGTTTTTTAACAAGGAACATCAGCTCCTGTGGAAGAGCAAAAGTACTCAGAGAAGCAGCATCAGTAACTTACAGCACCAAAGTGACCTCTTGGACCTGCATCCTAAAAGAACAGGCTCAAAATTTACTTTAGAAGTTTCTTATTTTTACAGCATACTGGGAAATGTGAGGCCACAGCCGGAGTACTGCACCCAGTTCTGGGGCCCCCTGTGCAAGAGACATGGACACACCGGAGAGAGTCCAGCGAAGGGCCACGAAGGGACTGGAGCATCGCTCCTGTGAGGAAAGGCTGAGAGAGCCAGGACTGTTCAGCCCCAAGAAGAGAAGGCTCAAAGGGGGGCTGTTATAAACGGAGAAGGCTCAAAGGGGGGATGTTATAAACGTATATAAACACCTGAAGGGAGGGTGCAAAGAGGACGGAGCCAGGCTTTTCTCAGTGGTGCCCAGTGACAGGACCAGAGGCAATGGGCACGAACTGGAACACAGGAGGTTCCCTCTGAACATCAGAAAATACTTTTTCACTGTGAGGTGACTGAGCACTGGCACAGGCTGCCCAGGGAGGTTGTTGAGTCTCCATCTGTGGCGATATTCAAAAGCCATCTAGCCATGGGCCTGGGCAACCGGCTTTAGGTGGCCCTGCTTGAGCAGGGGGTTGGACCAGATGACCTCCAGAGGTCCCTGCCAACCTCAACCACTTTGTGATTCTGTGAAATAAAAAGACTAGTTCTCTTCAGTCACTGATGAGACACCTAGAATAAGTTTTACAGTAAGTCTGATGCATTCTTGTTAACATCTGTATCTAGAACAGGTGATGTGTTCTTCACAGACCATGACAAAGAACTTGCTGCATTAATTAGGGATTTGTAAGAAGCTGCAACTAAACGGAACTTCAGTTTTCATTAAGACGCAGACCTAGCTTTTAAACTAAAAGAGACAATTTTAAGTATTCTCAAGGCATGTTTAAAAAATACTGCCAGCAGTTTTCTTTCTCATTAACACAGGCAAGTATTAAACACATACGGTGACCCAAGATGCAAACAGAAAGGATTTTTCAAACGCAACGGAACACGTTGGGAATCTTTACCTTCTACTATTCTCAGAAGCAAAAAAAAAAAATGCATCTTCAATCATTTAAGCACCTCTGAAGATCTGGTGTTGTAAGTCATGGAATTCAATTTACTGCTACCAGGGCATGCACCAGGAGAAAGGACTGGGTGTGAAAGAGAGGAGGGGAAAACCAGCAAGAGCACTCCTAACCACAAACACAGTATTTTTGGTGTGCATGCGATAACTGCTCTTTCAGTTTAGTCAAGGCAAGAAGATTCACTGTGCAAAAGAAACTGTACTATTAAGGTGAAGAAAAAACATCCAGAACTTACTCTCTGTGAAGACTGCAGAGCCTGTTAATATTTATGAAGTCTGAAATGGCTTCAAAGACTCCTTGCTTCATTTTCTTATGTCATAACAAAAAGGAGCACTAACTCATTAAATTTTAAAGTGAGTTCACTACTAAACTGTAACTGTTTTAATAAATTCTGACCTCCTAGGAAAAGGCCTAACTTTCTTGGCGTTTTTGTGTGTGTGTGTGAGTGTGTGTGTCCCATTATCAATGACAATGACCACAAGATGAAAAGAGAAAACTTGCATTTGTTCAGAAACTTGAAAGATCAAAACACATAAACCCTGGAAGCACCCAACATTATGAACCAAAAGCTACGTTTGATGGCTGTATTTCTGTGTACAGATTATTTCATAGATTAACCTGCCACTGTGCAACGCTAGGGCAGTGGGCAGAGAGAGAATCTCTTTTGGAAGACCCTGATTAAGCACTTACTGTCAAAAGCTTTCCCTCTGATCAAACTCTGTGTCATAAAAATAACACATTAGTGGAAGTCATCTCTCCTCCTAGCATGGATGCTGCCATGCAGGTATTATTTAGCTGAGAAAAATCTATATAGGAAAGAAAAGGAAAAAGTTTTACAGGATAAAGCTAGAAAATTGTGTACTTTATTTGGGCCTGACACGATCAGGTTTGGACAAGAGAGCCTCCAATTCGGGATGGCAGATTTTTCTGCACATAATACTGGAGTGTTTTGGTAATAGCCAGGGCTTTGGGGACTTCAAAGTTAGAGAGTATCACTGCTAAGCCTGATAAATACTGGGGTAAGAAGAGGGAGGAAGAGACTGGGACAAGCCATTGAATAGCTACATAGCTTTAACCCAAAAAATTCAGCAATGTACATGTTGCCCTTGACTCAAGCATTCCTGAATAGCATTTATTTTTTAGACCTACAAGAAACAAAACATCAGGAAATGTGATCTATTACTCCTTAAATAAAAAGGTATTCACCATAAAACTGTTAATGGGACCATGTTTTACACAAAACATTGGTGGTGACTGAGTCAAAAAACAAAGCATGACTTTTCAGCAGACAAAATTAGATGAAATGGGGTCTTTGTTAATTTTCCAACAGATCTGCCATCGCTTTGGGGGTTAAACAGTTAATGCTTCTCCTTAGCTTTGAAGTCTCTGTATTACGGAATGAATACTCAAGTATCAGAACGATGCTGAAGACACAGCACATATACGTAATATCACATGTATGTATTTCATATGTATCCACAGACAGTGTTCCATAACCCAGAAGTATACCCGACCTTTAACAGCAGCACTAATCACTTCTCAGATACTGCAGAAGTTCCCTTACCAAAATAAAATATTAAAGTTGGTTTTTTTTTTCCCCAGGTCTCAAACAATACTGAATCTCTTTGGCATCCGACATTGCCCCAGCCATTCACTCTTAAAATGAACTTCAGTTCCTACAAGCTTTGAATATCACATGCCGGGAGGAGGAGAAGGGGTAGGGCCAGGGAGCAGCTTCTGCATTGGCTACCTGCTGTAAATCACTGGGAATTAGTTTCCAGCCAGGAAGACGGCAGGGCTGTGTGTCAGCCGCCTGATTTTGCCTCCTCAGTCAGGATCTTCCCTCTGCCAGTGTCTCTGAAACCGGGTCCCACCGAAGAGTGAGAGCCGAGCCAGGATAGGCTTTTCCCAGCCCTTAATTCCTCCCTCCCCCACAGGCTCCGACGTGAGGTCACCAGGCCACAGTGATGCTGGCAAGGCGGGAAGGTAGGCCAGAAGGGAGGTCAAAGCCTAGGTGATGCCTTCACTCAGAGCAGAAGCCATCCCGTGCCGAGGAGCGGCACACGTACGCTCAAGCAGCAGCAGCCTCCCCTGCGCCGCTCAACAGTCACCCCTTGACCCAGGACATGCTGAGCAGACCGGGTCTCACTAGTGCCGCAGTAAAAAGAGAAAAAAACCCAAACCCATCAGTCTGACACTTCAGCTGAGGTTAGTCCCACCTGCCACCGGCCAAAACCATCTCCGAGAGCTTACCTGCAGAGCTGGAAACACGGCATGGCTCATCTTCAATTCAGTCTGGCATCTCAGCCCAAACCCACCTTTATTACAGCAGAGGGATGAGCCAAACATACTTGTGGCCACCATATGAAAAACAGTGAAACATAACTCAGGCTTTCAGGGATTTTTGCACAATTTAGTATCATAACACCATCGATTAATTTTATATTTTATCCCTTTCACAGCTAGTAGCTTAAATGTCAGCTTCAGCAGAACACAGACTAGGACTAAAAAAAGCCCTCCCTTTCTGAGTAACTAGATAAGGCACTTGATAACTAGATATGGCATTTTAAAAAAAAAAAAGGTTTAAGACAGCTCACACCTCTAATTCTGAGGAATGAAACTACTTATCACATGTTAAAAACTAAGGCAGGATACTGTCAGATAACGCAGAACACAGGCACCTGGAATCCCTACTTTTTAAATATTTCCCCATCTCAACCACCACTGGAAATGTGATACCCGAGAACTTGTCCATCATTCATTCCACATTCACACAAGCTTAACAGTACCACTTCTATTCAATCTAAAACGCTACAGCTGCAGTAACGAAGCATGACACAAAAACATGACAAAAAGCTGTTATTTTCCCCTGTTTGCCCCATACGTACGTTCAAGCCCAGTGATGACCCACAGAAGCAGGCAGGGGGCTCACGAACTACGTGCACACCTACTGGAGCTTTTCTGAAGGAGTCCGGGTTGACAGCTTGGACTGTAAAACAGCCATTTACCCAGCACCACGGCTCTGCCATCCTCTCCGCCTCCTTGAAAGTAAGCTCTCCAGCAGCATTTCTCTGCTCCCACTCCCCCAACTCTCCGTCCCTCATCGCTCCCCACCAAGAGGCACCCAGACGCCGCACGCTTTGAGGGATCGTACGCTGCTGGCTACTATTTAATTTGAACATGCGGCCAGCCCCTAGCTCGGCCAGGCTCAGCTAAAGCTCAAGATGCAAACCTCGCCACAGAAACAACGTTCCCGGGCCTTATTTCCACATCGGATGCCACCCGGGTGCACCCCGGCCGGGAAGAGGTAAAGGAGGGGCGCGATGCAGCTCGCTCTGCCCCCCCCAAGGGGGATCCCCGCAAGCAGCGGTAGGAACCACCACCACGACGAAGCCGGCCGCGCGGCAGCGCGGAGACGAGGAGCAGGTCCGGCAAGGACAGCGCACCAGCAGCCAGGACACGGTCCCCAAAACA
>NW_009195833.1:0-11349 GCF_000690835.1 Fulmarus glacialis | reverse complement strand
TGTCCTTAACCCGGGCCCCAGGCAGGCAGCAGACTTCCCTGTGGGATGGGTCTGGCCGGCACATCGGGCCCTCCGTCCCCCTCAGAAGGGAATCCCCTATGACAATTACCCTCCTTTTTTTCTTAGCGGAGGCAGTCGTAATGCATGGGGCTGACTGACTTGCCTTGGGCAACCCCCTGGATGGGCCTTCATCTACCTCCTCGTTTGTCTGGCCCTCATTTATGTGAAGAAACACCACTTTGAGTTGATGATTCTTTCGCAAATAAGCCAACACTGTCAGATGGGGAGGAGGGCTGTGGAAATCAGACTCCTAGCCCATTACGTTTTTTTGTGAAATATAACTGTGCTTGGTGCCCCCTGTTGGCTTTTCTCCCCCAAGGGAGGGATCCTATTTCAAAGAAAAATGCAATTTCTGCTAGTTGGGGGGCTTGGGAGTAGAGAATAAGGCAAGAAAAAAAAATGGCTTTTGACAAATTTATTTTCTGATTCTCAGTGTGTTTCCTCTAATCCCTAGTGTCCAACTCCTCACTAGGAACTGCAGTTTGATTAATGACACCATAACTGCTCTAAACCAGCAAAAAGTAGATAGGAGAAGAAGCATAAAGTGCTGCTGAACATCCCAGCTCAGTCTGCAGCACAGCTATCGTGCCAAAAGGGCTATATGGTGCTTCTGTCCCAGTGCAAGGAGGAGTCTCTTCCCTACAAGCCACCAGCCCCCACCCTCTTCATGGGACATGGGCAAGACACATCAGTGAGAGCTCTTTAGGGAAAAGAGGACTTTCTCCATCCCATCTTTCCTCCTTCTCACACATCTTCACACTACAACCACCCCTCCCACCCCACCTCCCCTTCCCTGGGGGTTAGGTTAAAATTCTCAAAGAAGAGGAAAACAGATTTCTCTCCCATCTTCCCTGCAAGCAATCTTCAACTCTGGTCAGTCCACAGATCAGTGTTCAAAGGGATATTGCCACATCACCCTCCTTCACCATGCAGCTCAAGTGTCCCAAATTACTTCTTTAACCAACAGAAATTCTCACATGACTAGCTTAAGATATTCTGATCTAGCTGAAGCTACTGATGCCATACAGGGGATTTTAATCCTCATCCCTGCCCATGGTTTGGAGTGTATTTCTATCCGTATTGCTAAATTAAAATAGCATGAGGAAGGGTAGAAAATGAGAGGAAGACAACATTTAGAGGATCCTCTTAAATATAGCCTCAAGACTGATGCAAAGACCTCACTGCAGAGACAAAACACTTTTGTTGTTTTACTGTATATTTTAAGAGAGAATAATGTCTTAATTCTGGCTCTGTAATCATTTGCCTTTCAGATGTTTAGAAGCCTTGCTCCCTGCCACAACATAATTATACAGCACAGAATAATTATTTTACAGTCAATTAAGTACACTAATTGTGCATATTTAAGAAACCTGATTTAAACGTCATCTCTACCATGCTGCATAGAATACTGCAATTCTTCCATCTAAACCAGAGACCAATTACATTGCTAATGAAGCTCAGTGGTTCAGCCAACTCCTGAAGTAGTGCTTGAAACTTTGTTTTGTCATAGAAATTATGCATGCCAGACACGATAACAGGGTTCAACTCTAGGTTTACGCTGATTCCATAAGCCAAAACCAAAATTCTTCTATAAAGTTCTCTTTTATCAGCTCTACAGCTCGAGCTGGGTGCCTCCAAAGAGGGACCCTGAACAAAGAAATCCCTTGGCAATTATACCCTTACAATCTAAGTTCCCCACCCCTCACTTAACAGTTCAGACCAATAGTAATATTAGGGACTGGGGTCTTTCCCTTCTTCATTGGGTCCTTTCATTGTCTCTAGGTGGGCCCTTCTTTTCTTATCTCTAAGGTTGCAGCTTTTGCTGATGATTGTAGCTTCGAGCTTGAACTGGCTCTGGGGCCATCTTTTACTTAACTAGATAAAAGTTCAACATATCTAGTGAAAGTTCACAGCTTGCAGCCTAAGGCTTCAGCAAATTTAGCTATTAATGCTAAGCAAGTTATGCTAAGCAAGTTTTGCTAAACAAGTTCTATAGAAGTAGTATACCCAGTTGCTCAACAGTTTTCAAGCAGCCATCTCAGAGCTTGTTCCGCTGAGTGTATTGCCAAAATCAAAGCTACGGAGAAGCGTCATAAAAATTACTGCTTCAGTTCACAGAATAAGTTTTCTTATGGTAAAGAAGTACATTTTTCAATCATGTACCCTATCAGTCAATGAAAACTAACATTTTTGTAACAGACCAAATTCATGGCATGCACAAGTACTCATTTTTGGTACTGGCTGAACAATGGTTTATGAAAGCTCTTATTAAGAAAAATAACATAGTCATTTAGAAGTGATCCAGTGTTATGGGAGTTTCTCCAGAAGTTATTATAATATTAAAAGGATGATTAATATTATGGCACATGTACAATTCTTTCATCTTTTCTGGGACACAAGTTCTTTTCGGTCTATAGAATAACTGATATATATGTGAGGAGGAGAAAGATATCAATGCAAGAAGGAAAGTGTTTTTTAGCTGCTTTCCCCCCAAGCATTTTACTGCAGTACTTACATACATAGAGGATATCTGATTTGGTATTAGACTAAGAAAGGGATGCAACTGACTTCAAACTAAAGCAGAACAAGAACAAACCGAAACAGTGAAATACTACTACTATTAGCAATAAAAAAATCAGACTAAATCTTTTCAGCTAAATTTGAGACATGAACCAAGTCCCAGACCATCTAGTCACATGGAGGATCTGGTTCTTCAGCACTTCCTCCAAGCATATTTAAAGAAAAAAAAAAATCTTTTCATGAAACACTTTTTTTTTTTTTTTTAACTCTAAGTTCACTTTAATTGTTTAATATTTACTAGGCTTTTACCCTTACCACTTACTCATAGTAGGCAAACACAGAAGTGAAGAACACAATACAAAAGGCCATCGACCACTTGGGGCTTTTATATTTAGCAAGGCAGATGCTCTTTTAGTAGCACCTAGCTCCACTTAACATTGAGAATACAGCTGTATTATGGGGAAGGAGTAGGAAAAACTGTAATACTGCAAGGTTCCTACCCTGTTCTGCAATCTGTCCCAGTAAATGTCTCCCTGAAAATCTCTGTCACATTAGACATTTGTAAAAATATGGGCATCACTCTGTCAGGGATATCAACGATAAATGGCAAGGGTGATGTCTCTTGATTTCACTGGGATGCTCCCAGCTCACATAACCAAAGCCTGGTAATTTCTTTTAGGATGCCTGGAATGTTCCCTCACTTTTTAGCTCCTCAAACAAAGCATCCTTTTCTTCATTGAAGTAAGAAATAGATTTAAGACATATTCCTGAAGCAACCTGGGCTGTCCCTGTTTTTTATCAGGAACTAGCAGCCCAGTAGAATAACTATTCAGTGTGATGAATTGGGTGTGGGGTGAAGGAAAAAGATGAATGAGCAAAGACACTGTCAAGGCTTTTCTGGTAGAAAATGTTAACGATGTGCTTGGAGTTTCCTGATAACTCTGTCAGATGGCCCATTACTGGGAAAAATCTTCCCATCCGCCACCATGCCGATGTGGAGTCAGAATCTGGAAGTAGTGGCACTTACAAAATACAAAGTGAGGATAGTTTTGTTCTCTGGGGTTCAGATAAAGCATTGAAACAAAAGTTTCTCTGGTTTGACTGTCAGAAATATGGCCACTGTATCTAAGCGCGAACAAGGTGGATGGGGCCAGTGCAGCAATTCAGGCCGATGTGTAGGAGTACAAATTCAGTAGGTGGTGTTCCTGGCCTTATAATTAGAGCTTTCTTAAGCTACTGTATGGGGAAAACAAGATGAGCAGCCAACTCATTGGACTTACCGAAAACATTTCATCAATTACTTGTAGATTTTTTAATATAACTTCAATATTGAGAGAGGCTTTGAAAGCAGCTGCTCAGAGCAGACATCTCCCTAAACTGAGCAAAATAGGGGAAAGGGGGCAACCCCATTTCCTAATTCAGGTGTCAAATTATATCTACATACTTTTAAATTTAGGCAAAAGATTAGCAAAATCTGTCATAGTTTGCTGAGGGCTCTCCATTAACTTCCAGAGGCCAAAGCATTTTGGCTTTGAGTGGATATGCTATTTCTTCTCTGTAACATTAATTCTCTACTCAAATGCGATAAAATTCCTTTAGCTAACCTTGAAATAAAACCAGATTGATTAATTCTGACATGCGGTATTGAAATCAACACCTTGCTGTGGGAAGGATGTTGAAGAAGGTCCTTTATCTTAAATGAAATATTTTTTTTTTGATTAAAATCCTCGAAATGCAAACTCTGGCAAATTGATCATCAAGATAAAGAGATAGCAAGGCCTTGACCTTTCAGCCAAGCACAACATCTTTTCTAACATTTGTATTTGTTGAATGCTGCCAATTACTGAAGACAAGCATTTCTTTCATCTATCTCCTATCATTCAGCAGCGGTAGTGTAAATACTGGCTGGAGGAGGAGCTGAACTGAAGATGGATTGCTATAACCCCTGGTCCACACTAAAGGAGTCTTGTTCATGGTGTGGAGGAACCCTTACGCCTTTGCACGAGTGCAGGACAGCTCTAGTTCTCGGATGGATCTAGGTTTCAGGCAGGAGTCTAGTGGCAGTGACATTACAGTGTGAAAACAGACCATGCCCATTCAGATAAAGGAACACAGCGTTCCCATTCCGGCTCAACAGCAAGCAATAGCAGAAAAAAAATCCAGACACTTGCCTGTGTGAGCATAGGAGCAGCTCTGGAGGGCTTAGTAACTAGAGAGTATGCTATAATTCTCAAAGTTGGTCTGGGAGCATAAGAGCATCTTTGCAACTGTGACTCTATAATATTCCCTATAAAAGACTTAATCCTGGGAAAGGAGTCAGAATAGTCTACATGTGAGCTGTTCAAAGGTAATTTTTAAAGCATACGGCCTTGATGTCAGCGTATGTTTTGTAGAGCCACTGCACCTTTTCCAGCTGCTGGAGCCTGATCCAAATTGCATCAAAATGATCCTTTATCACATGGGACTGTGAAAGAAACTTTATCGAAGAAAGACTTTGTATGTAAACATCCCTATTCCAAATCTGAATAGTTGATACTCACCTAGAAACTCACCAGATAAAAATTTGAAATGCAAGTACACTACAGAAAATCAAAACTGAAATAAAACTGAGGGAGTCTTTTGCAATTACAGTTACACACAAAACCCCCCCAAACATGTAGAAGATAGAGAAGTTTTCAGAATCAAGAACTGGGAGCTGAGAAATGCTAGAAATACAAGTATCTATGGAATTTATTCTGCTCCCCAGTAAGTATGATTTTTAACAAAACAATTACACACTGTGGTGTTTTTTTTCTCACAGGACACCTGCCTCCTCCAGAGCACAGGAGGGATGGTGTCTGTGGATGAATCAGGCTTGTGGATGAAGGAGACTTGTTTGTGGTTTGCCTCCTTCAATTTGATTAAAACCTTGCCAAGCAAATTCTGGCATATCTGTACTTTATAAAAATTCCTCCGCCAGATGGTTATTATTCAGCTTATGGGGGAGGCACTGGGGGAGTTGTTTAGGAATCCAGAACTTTTGTGTGCACATGCCATCAAATTAATAAGGACTGTTTCTCTCAAAGGAGAGCTTGATTTGATCTGGTACAATGTAGGGACCTTGAGACAGGGCTGGAAATAGCGGTGTGATGCCAGTATCTGCTGCTTTCCTCTTGCTGTAGTTACCTTGCATTGGCTGTATTCCATCAGTAATGTGGGATGTGCCTCAGAGGCACCTGGTAAGAGGTGAGGATGTAGGACATAAAAACTGCATTAAGGGGTCACACCAGTGATCCAGCTAGCCCAGGACCCCCTGAGGGTCTTGACTGGGGACTCCTGCGCGGGGAGCAATATATTCACAGTGACTACTAGTAGACGGTGTCTGTCAGCTCTCTCTGTGGTCAGTGGAGAGAGGTGGACACGCCTGGCAAGGGTAGTTCAGACCAAGTTCATATCTCAGTGGCCCTGAACTGTCCTTCAGGGGACCTACTTTCCCTCTGTTGCCAGCAGAAGGGTGACAGGAAAGGGAGGCTCATTAGATGTACCAAGAGCTATTCACAGAGATCCATACCAACCCAGCGTTTCTTGCCAATGCTCTCTTCCCCTGCCACGGCTCATCCTGCTACCGAATGAAAGTGAAAGTGGAGATATTTCTAAATTTCCTTTGACAAAAGGAGACCTCAAGCACATTTCTGGAGTTGGACCAGAGGTCAAACTGTTCCACCTGAGCCCAATGAGGAACATGAAGTGCAAGTGTGTTATCCTTCAGATGGGGAAAATAGCCAGGAACTGATTTCTCTATCTTTAGATTTTCTTAGCAAACCTCTCTGCTGAGAAATTCCCCAGGGCCAGATTTTGTTGTGGTTTTTTTTTTTTTTTTCTCTTTTAGTGCACACTCAGACTTTTATTTTAGTGTGTTTCTTTACTCAGAATTTTTTTTAAAAATGAAGGAGGAGAGGGAGAAGAGGTGAAAGATTAGAGAGAGTTTTCTTATCAAGGTTTGAAAAGGCTGAACATCTCTCTGTATAGGAGAAAATTCACAGTTGTTTTCTTGCTCCGAGGCTGTTGTTCAGATGAGCTTTCATCAGCCAGACTAGTTTCATTCAGAAGTTCAGATGTAGCATGTTCTGTATGTAGTCTCTGATGAAGAAAATTTGCTTGGCTAAGATTGAAACAAAAATATTAATTAAGAAATAAAAGCATTCTAATAAAAGTGGTCAATGATATCTTGGGAATATCCAGCACGTTATTTTTAACGGCTTGTGATCGGTGCAGAGCCCTATCCTCATATCCCTGCGACAAAGACATGAAATATTTCTGGACCTCTGCATACCAAAAGAGTGACCAAGGATTCATATAAATACAGTGCCATGTGCTTACATCTTTATTCAGTTACTCAGGTAGTCGCAGCAGAACCCTGTTTTAGCTTGGCTCAGTGAACAGAAGCCAGCAGGTATTGAGTGTCTCTGCAAATTTGACGGATTTGTTTTCAGCCAGGCTTTGTCTGTCTTGTTTATTTAGAAGATAAGCTTTTTGAGCCACAGACTGTCTCTTTCTCTGGGTCCAATTCTGAGCCACTGAAGCTAGGAGATTTATCTTACCTTTAACAGGGGTTCAGGCAGAGCCTATTGGGTAGGACTTGGTGTCGGAAAGAACATCTAGGTATTCAAGTAGTACTAACAATTATTATTAATGATAATTGATTTCTGTAGACAAGGACTGTATTCTGTAAAGAAGCTGCTCCCAGCTGTGGGTGCTGAGTACTTCTGATACGTGCACCTTCGGTTTAACCTTACACAATAAATTTGAATAAATGTGTGCGTATGTGGGGTCTTTCAAAGCACTCATCATTGTCCTGACTCTGCTGGCACTGATGTCAATAGAAGACTCCCCCTGGAGTTCAGATGGCTGATACAGGCCAACGCTAAGTGCTTCTGAAAATCCCAGCCTTATAATCCATTTATTTGAATGAATCCATTTCCTTCGAAAATGGAAAAATAAACATGAATTTTAAAGGCATAATGCTACTGTCATCACAAATGTTGCACATTTACCTAGCATCTTCCAGCCCAAAGAGTATAAATATGCTCAAGCTATACACGGAATGCCTTGGATATCCTGATGTGATATGCATCAGTGAATTCTGCTTGGCAGAAAATGGGTAGGCAACTCTGGCACACGTCAGTTGCTGAGTTGCTGCACAGTTGCTGCAATTGAGCCTTCGAGCAAGAACATCAAGACGAAATCCCATTCTTAGCTATTATGTCATGAGGAGTTTAATATCCATGCAAAGAGGCTAGGATGTAATTTTTGAACTCTTATCTGGCAGATCCCCAATCACTGTTTACCTACTTTTGCAGAATACAGGCATAAATTGACCCTGCCAGGATAGGTAGCCATGGATTTTAGGGGTTGGTAAGCATTTGTCCCCAGACCTGGTAGGGCACAAATTTTCCTCTCTGAACCGTGGAAGAAAATTGAGATTTTATATGCATGGAAGTATAGAAAATTATCATTGTGCTCTCATAACCTCCTATTCTGTAGCAGAAGAGTACAGTGACAAATATGATACAAATGAACAAAGTAGATATGAATGAAACTACACATTAGGGAAAAACAACAACAGTAGTACTGACTGCGTAAAAACACGCGATACCTCCATATTACATACCACAGGCATTGCCCTACATCTGTTTTACAGTGCAGTGCATAGGCTCCTGAACTCAAGCAATACCTGGGAAAAAAGGCTGCTAAAGCAAGAATTATCTGCCAGAGGAAAGGGAGAGAAGGTTGCCAGTGGATAGCTGCAGGTGTTTGTCTAAAACTGGAGAAGGTGCAGGAGGCAAAGATCAGGAAAGGAGAGAGATTTACATGCTACGACCTACTGTAGTAGAGGAGCAAGTGAAAATTGACCTAAAATGTGGAAAAGAGAAATACATTTGGTGAGGGGAAAATAGCTGCCAGCTGGAGACTTTCAGAGTGAGTTTTAAATATTGCTGAGACTACATTGCTCAGAAGTTAACTGAATCTTCTGGGCATAAAATTTCATTTAGCACATTGCATTACAGTGCTGCAGCTGTCTACAAGGGTGGCAACATTTCTTACACAGGCTTGTACGTCACACCCATCATTGTGATATCTGGCAAGTTAGTGCATAAGGTAATCTGACATGCATCTCTCAGGTTATTCCTCCTTCCAGTGGGGCAATTGCACGTGCGTTATTAATGGCTAAATTTTATATTCTCTTGGCTTTTATTTCTTTTGTACTTCCCTTATTAGATCAGGAGCAAATTTAGAAACAGCTAGGAAGTAATGTTTTTCCTCTACAAAAATCTTAACCAAAACCAATTTATTTTTTTTTCATAGCCAATTGCAATTGAAACATGTGAGACTTTTACCATAAACATGATGTATTTTGATTAAAAATACAATTAGTGCAAGTTTCCATTTAACTGAAAAGCTATTTTTTCATAGGAAAAAAAATTCCTCACACAATTCCTTAACCAAATTGAATAAAAATTAGTTTCTTACTATAATACAGATCTACCACAGCATTTGTCACCCTGAAGGACCTCAGACTTAGAAATCAGGCATCACTAGTAAGTAGCCTGGGAAATCTTTAGCAGCATACAAAAGGCAGTGGATGGTTTCAGGTCAGAAATATAATCTTTTAAGTGATATAAAAGAGGATATTTAAATATAGGAATATTACTGAAGTTGGAACCTCAGCCTTGGCACAGGCTCGTATCTTGACTGAAGGTGAATTCTAATTGTTTAACAGGCCAAAATCCTTTTCCTATATCTGAGTAGTCGGCAGGTAGATGTGAAGATGAGCATTAATAGGGCTGTTCACCTGTCATTTAGAAATGGCCCAAGTCTTGGTAAGTTGTGCCTTTAAATGTGTATCAGAAGGGTCAAATATCAATGAAATGCCTTTGAGAAAGTCAGAATGATTGAAAAAAAAACCTGTTGGGATCTGTATTGTAAATGCATGATAAAGCACTGATGGATATTTTATCAGGGTTTTGTGGGTTTTTTACCTTTTTTTTGAACTGAGAAAATCTGTCAAGAATTTTAGTTGGGAAGTTTTCAGAGGCCTGTTAATTCAGTGCTCTGTTTATTCGTGACTTCTGCATACAGCTGTAGAGCATTATTGTGTCAAATTTAAAATGAGGCACTGATTTAGTTAGAGGGACTCTGCAGGAACTGATGAAAGCGATCTCTTGAGAAAGAGGGAAATATGCTTCGCCAGAGCTCTTAAAAGGGACACTTTGACAATGCACCAAGCAAGTTAAAAACCCAAATAAAAACCCACAAAGTCTATACCAGATAGTTATCCCTCTGTAATGCCATTACTCAGTACTCTCTTCTCATTCAGAATAGATCAGCATGTGTTTAGCCTTAGGTCTGAGTTTAGGCCTTGCTGTTTTCACTGGGAGTTAAATCCACACCTAAGTTAACAGCAAATATGAGAAATACAAAAGCCATTGTGAGATGCAGCAGATATGGAAGAGCAAAGGTTTTTTACAAGGAAGTATACAGTAAGTATGCCTCTTGGGCTTGAAAATATTATCCTTATGCTATAGGAAACCTGAACCTTCACAGGTACATAGGCACCTTGGTCCTAGTGATGTCACTGGGAATTAGACATTTAAATACCTTTCGAAAACCAGAACAATGCAGTGCAAAGGTATTTAGGCAGCTAATGGTGTATGCTGCATTGCCTAATAGGATTTCTTAACTTGGTAATGTACCTGGTTTCAGCTGGTTTTAAGAAAAATACATTGCATTTCAATAAGTCACATTCCTTATAGCAGCGATAATGTTGTTGCATTATGAATGCTTTCTTGTTGAAAGTGTCCCATTCAAATAAGTATCATATGACTTGTAGAATAACATGCTGTGCATCTGTTCACTGTAGCTTCTGTTGGATTAATGGAATGTGAAACAGTGTGCAATACTTTGGTTTTCCTTTTCTCATAACTGTTGATTTGCAAAAGCTAAACAATATAACCCTGAATAAAATCCCACTAAAATAGGCTATGTATCGGGTGTGATATAAATAATGTGACAAGACGAGACAATACTTTGCCATTTCAACAATTTGGAAACAATTTCAATAGAAGAATAGTGTGTTGCCACCCACACCATCTATTTTCCCTTCTTTTTTTTTTTTTTTTTAAAATCAGGTACAGGCTTATGATTATGGAGATACTGTAGTGTTTCCATAAAACAAAGCCACACAGGCAACTGAGCTTGTATTAATTCACAGAGTTTATCACCTAAGGAATCTGAAACTGGTTAGCATTCACCTTGCAAATGTGTTTTAAAATCTGTGCAAACATATTACATTTAACTTTTGGAACTTTGGAAATAGACTAGGAGGGATATAAAATTAAATAGATCTTATAAAAATAAACCCAGTAACAAAAGGCAAGCAGCAGCTTGCCAAGCAAGTCATCTATGCAGGCCTTCTAACTTGCAGTTAAAGTCTTGTGGCCCCAGCTGAAAGGTGCTGAAACAGGGTGATTTACTATGGCAGTGCCTCATGTACATCCTAAGTGACATGGAGTGGCATAGGAAAGATCAACATCCAGATGTTTCTTGCCCGCTGAGTTCATTTTCCTCTTACAGCACTATCCACCTTGAAATGCCCCACAGACATTTTCCGTCCCAGTGGACAGTGGGTCCCCTTCCCTGCTGTGAGAGGGCACTTAGCACATACGCTCTGTCATGGTCTTTACCGGCATTGCAGGTAGTTGATGTAAGTCTCAATTTTCAACCTGGAAG